>NC_056728.1:1170992343-1171004947 GCF_019279795.1 Protopterus annectens | reverse complement strand
ACCTTATACAAATGTGACACACCACCAGTTTTGCTTACTAGGTAAAGTGATATTTAAGAATGTAAATATTATATGTCAATGTGCTGGAAGATCCTTTCATGACTTATACTTCCATACAACAAAATTATGCTTCAAGCCTCCTTTAAAATTCTAATTCATCAAACAGGACCATAAATCTGCATTGTTTTATGAAGTGGAGTAAATATGTCTTCCACCAATGTCTTTTGTTTTTAACTGAAATCCATACCCACCTGTAATAATCTCATCTAATTTCTATGGAAAATAAGATGATATCTGCAGAGGAGGGTGGGAACTAAAACCCACAAATCTGTTTCAACCAACATAAAGTCAAATGCAGTGATATCTTCCATTTAGAAATGAATGTCTTCCTCTAGTTACTTGAATAGTAATTACAATCTTCAATCATGGTTCTTATTTATCTTGGGGAGTCAATACACTTTATAAGGACGGACCACTATTGCTATGTATATGCACATCACATACAGACAAACCAACAAAGCTTTTAAACACTATAAAGTCCCTGCTTATTGGCTGTTAGCAATAAACACCAAGTATTATTTTGCAAAGTCTTTCCCCTTAAACGACTCACTAAGCTAAAAAAAAACTTTGATAAAATTGTTTAATATTGAGTGCACTGATACTGCTTGCACTGATTTTAGTGTCAAATTTTGAGTTTCTGTCTTTTTTCTTTTTATTTTACTATAATTAATTTGTTCTTGCTGGTGGCAGAAAAGGGTTCTCAGCTAGTTGTTTATATTGAACTTTAAATACACTTTTTCTTTCTTTCTTTATTTATTTATCATTTGTTTACCAGGATAGTTCAGCTGGATAGCTAATGTCCATTTTCAGCGGAGTCCTGGGGAGAAAAGCTCTATACAGTTACAGAATAATGATTAATACATACAGTTACAGAATAATGATTAATATATAGAGGCACAGAATAATGATTAATACATAAAGGCACAGAATAATGATTAATACATACAGGCACAGAATAATGATTAATACATACAGTTACAGAATAATGATTAATACATAGAGGCACAGAATAATGATTAATACATACAGTTACAAAATAATGATTAATACACAGAGGCACAGAATAATGATTAATACATACAGACACAGAATAAGAAGTAAAAGACATGGTGGGACTTAAAGGTGACAGAGTGTGAAGGATAACAGCAAATAAAGGAGCATGCTGCAGACTGGTTCACAAAAAGAATTACAAAGTTGTGGTACAAATATAAGAACATTGCACTTTCGTAGGGTTGGTACAATTTTGTAATAAGAACATATTTACAATATATACAAAGAGCTCAGGTAGAGCACAGTATCAGTATTCCCCAGAAGCATCAGCTATTAACACACACAGTAGTAAGGCCTCACAAATGTTATCCTAATCAAACTATACTCCAAGCAGTTATAGTTACCCCTGCCCCCAGAGTCACCCCTGTCAGTATCACAGACCAGCACTTCCCCATAACTTCTCTAGCCAGCCTGATTGACATGGGTATCTTGAGACAGTATAAGCATTATCTCATACTGTCTCATAATTATCTGTTACTCCGATATATAAAAAAGTGTTTGAAAGATGTACATATACAATATTCTTGGAGGCAAAAATCTCACACAGTAAACTAAAACACCAACATCATCAGCAATACAGCACAAATCATACATCTCCAAGGCTATCCCAATACACATAATGCCCTATATGCTGAGGTTCTAAAGATTAACTTGATTAATCCGCAAAGACATCCAAAACAGAACACAGGCAAGAAACACACTCAGCAAGTTAAGCCTAAGTCCTGACATAGCACAAGAAGCCAGAAAGTCACAGCTGCTGAGCCCATAAGATAGACATTGATTCAAGTAAACATTCTCGTTATAGGTGATCCCACTGTAAGACATACAGTTGTGCCTCTTACCAGGCTGTGCAAGGAAAGTGATAGTTGCATGTCTGGCGCCAGGATCGATATGATCACGAATGCACTCAAGTGCTTCAACAACAACTACCAATAGGATTCTCTCATAGTTCATCCTGACATTAATGACTTGAGGTGTTCTTCCTTGGACTACATGAAGACAGCCATGATGTAATACCCGGTCTAGGTGTCTAAGGCAAGTATAAGCCTAGCATTGAGCAGCGTTCTACCTTCTCCAAGGATGCTGCCGTAATATGAGCAAAAATATTTGACTTCAATAATTGCCTTAGTCTTTGGTGTCACTCAAAGGGTGCCCATTATTTTTCAGCCTGGCAGGATATCATCAACAGACCACCCTGCCTCACTGAGGATGGCCACATCTGTCCTCTCTATGGTTTCAGTTATCAGCAAAAACATTGTCCACCACCATAGTGTCTTTTTTAGGCAATTCCAGTCTGTTAACCTAACAACATAACGAAACAAGCTAAGGAAAATATGAAGGTGTGACTGATCAATGTTAGGACCATAAACAAGAAACTACAAGCTCTTCTCACCCTGGAAAACATTAATGCCTGTGTGACTGAGATGTAGTTTAAAGTAGCAGACAGCACTCAGGGTGTGCAAGACTCTTAATGCCTTCTACATGTTTAGTCCAGCCCAAGAGGGGAAAAAGGATGGAGGTGTCTCAATCTTAATCCAGAAGAGACTGACATCAAGGTTGGTAAAGCAATATGTTGCTTCTTCATGCCCAAATAATCATCAGAAAGTTCCTATACCATATATCAATTTTCTGTAGAACTCTGTTTATGATAAAAGAAAGCCACAATTTCTATAGGAACTAAAATCACTCAGTATTAAACACAATACCATTAGCGGACCTACTGGCCAATAAATTTAACTCCAACTTTACCTGTCTCTCCCCTACATCTGTCCTTCAAGATATACCTGAAATTGACTTGCCTCCAGCTATCACACATGGCAAAGTTCTAAAAATGCTATCAAAAGCTAAAAATACTGCATCAATTGGTCCTGATAATATCCCTGGATGTGTCTTAAATACACCCTAACAACATTGTTTAATCTCAGCCTCCATACCAGTTTTGTACCAAGTGAATGGAGAATAGCTACAGTTATTCCCCTGAATAAGGGATGACCTTCCACAGATCCAGGCAGTTATAGTCACATATACAAAGCTGTGGAGAGAATTATCATGGAACTAATCAGTCAAGATATGGGGAACCTCCAAACAATAGACACATCACAGGGTGGATTAATCAAATGCAGGTCATGCTTACTCAACCTGGTGGACTTTTTTAAAAAGGTCACCAAAGCAATTGATGAAGGCAAAATGTTACATACACTACATAAGTTGATGTGGCCAAAGCTTTTGACACAATTCCACACTCACAGTCATTGGTGGACTCCCCTAGGGTTCTTTGCTGGGGTTTTCTATCACATCATCAAACTTTTTACAAGTTCAAACCACATATAGTCGAGACCATATGTTCGCATTTGTAAAGGTTTGAGCATGTGAATGGAAATCTCTGTAGGTGGAGGTTTCCATTCACTTTAATGTGGTGCGATCTCAGAGTTGGTATATTTAAGTAGCAGAGGGTGTGAGGGGTGCAGATCACCATGTGGGGGGTGCAGGGGGGCTTGCTTACAACAGTTTATTTTGTTGTCCGTTGTGTTTTTTTTTTTGTTTAGGTAGTCGAAGTTATGTAACTTCGAACATAATGGTTTGACTGTTAGGTGCGTGACTTCGACTATGTGATATAGACCCCTGTGCTGGAACCCCTTTTGCTTGGCATCTGATTTTTTGGAGTAAAAATTAAAATATTAAAAGGGCTCTGGCTGACTAAGTTTTCAAATGATTGCCAGTTAGGAGCATTCCTTGAATTCCCAAGTGAATTAACCATCCTTCAGGAAGGCTTTTTAAAAATAAATAAATAAATGGTGCCAAAATCATGGACAGAAACTAAATTCCAAAAATGCATTATTGTATTTTTTGGGAAGCCATCAACCCCAGGAACTACCACATTGGTAATACACCCTAAGAACTTACCGAGTTGTTTGAAATTTGGTAACTAATGTGGACAGTGATCTAACTTTTGATCAACAATTAGCCATTGTTGTAAGAAAGTCCTTCTATAAAACAAAGGAATTGTGTCAAGATCTAGGGATGTCATTGTCCCCTTATACTCACCCTCATTAGTCCAATCACTGAGTATAATGCCACCTTTGGCATTTATCTGTCCAAACACATGCAACAACTGGAATGCTCACAGAGATACCGCACTAAAATGATACAAGGCCTAAACAACATGTCCTACATGGACCAACTCAAAGCCCTGTCACTATACTCAGTATCCTACAGACTGTTAAGATGTGACCTGCGTATGGCATGCAAAGAATCCTCTGACCCATTAACGATGGAATTACTGCACATCAGCATGCCAAATGTCATCAGAAATACTTAGTCTAGAAGTCCAAACTTCTTCTACAACATTAACAGAATTATTAGGAGGGACAGTTATATCTCTCAGGGGATGCTGGTGCTGTGGAAGAGACACGCCATCCACAAAAAACAATGTTCATCACTGTATTCAAGTACAACTTGGGCTATGGATGGGAAACAGAAAATTTACCCCAGAACTGCATCCTGTACTACTAATGAACAGAAACAGCTTCTAAATGCTTTATCCTATGTGTGGATTCCCTCAAATTATCTATGGTATGATCTGAGTTATTCTCATATGCTATTATATATAATTATCATTTGATTGGGTAAGATGAGTCTCTAACCAAATGGGTTAGGTTAGGTCATGCAAAAAAAGGGAAATTATTCATAGATTAGTACTAGGCTAACTGCCCCTGTGGACCATTTTAAGCCTAACCAGTTACCCCATGTAAGAATCAAACCCTATACCATGTGTCTGTAAGGCAAATACCTTAACCATTATGCCAGCCTCTCAACCCAATGTATAACCACTGCACAGAGACAGGCATGTCTGTACTGCTGCAAGGGAGATATTTGCACACATGCGCACACACACACACACACACACACACACACACACACACACACACACACACACACACACACACACACACACACACTTTCCTGTTGTGAGAGTAGAACCCTTACCTATCTAGCATTGCATACTATAGTTCAATGCACTTATCGCATGCATCATGCTGTTTATCTTCTAGGCATAAAATGGTCGGCAAGGGTAGCCTAGTACATACCTATGCACTGAAGAGATCAATTCACCAGGAATGTTTAAGCTGTTACTTTAAAAATGGTTTTCCAGTTCCATAAAAAGTACTCCAGTCATACAATTAATTTGCTGATTGGTAACTTTAACTCTTGACGTTAGTCATATAACACACATCTTTATTGCCCTTTGGTCAGTCACTCTCAGCTCTGGTTTCCATGCCTACCATCAAATTGCTGATTGCTGCAGATCTCAATGTTGATGTACATTTTAATCCTTAGCATATTAGGTTACCTGCTAACAGCTCAGAGCACTTATATACTAAAAATGTATTTTCCAAACATTGGTATGATAGAGCTTTTAGTTTCTTTGTAACACTGCTATGTTTTAGTGAGTATATTTGTTAATTTATCAAAATGCACAAGCATCAACACTTAAGTGATTAATGCCAACATTTCAAAAGTTGCCATAATGAAAAAACTACCAAAATAAAACAGTCCCTACCACACATTCAGATGTAATTTACCAGAATAGTGTTGGTGTTCTGAAAGGGGTTTTACTAAAGGAATTTGAAGGGTTCACCCCTTCACCACCCTACTATTGTGGGATAATCCTGCTCTTGCTGCATGTATAACCCCGCATCTTACCTAAGAAAAACCCTTTCCATAATATTATCATTACACAAGACACTTGAACATGAACACCTGAACCAACACACACACACACACACACACACACACACACACACACACACACACACACACACACACACACACACACACACACACACACACACACACACACACACACATGTACACACTACTAAATCTGTACCTTTACTTAGCCCTAGCTCTTACTCTGACCCTAACCTATATAACATTATACAAACACTGATACCCTCTTATGCAAAAACCATCAGAGTGTCTTAATGTTTCAGCAATAGTTCTCAAACCCACACGTACCTTACCTGCAATCACTTTATATTCTGTTCATTCAATATCTTCAAATGTCTATGAAGAGAACACTTTGTGGCATTTCAGCATCATTCAGTTTCAATGAAGAGAACACTTAATGGCATTAAAACATCATTTACTAGACTTATGAACAGCTGATCTGACAGAATGAATGTCACCAATTTTAGTCTGTACCACCCAGATTAATGATTTTTGTGACAGTGGCAATGTTGTGGAGTCTGAACATGGTGAACGGCAGAATGTAGAACATGTGAAAAGAATATGCAGAGGAGTTATGCACATATATGCAAATGTTTAAACTGGTGGATCTACAAGGCTCTAAGATGTGCATAGTTAAGGGAAAATTCCTTGGGTCCTGTAACCATAGCCAGTTCTTGGTGTACATGCCAACTAAGTCCAACAATCAGAAAAAAGTCTTAACTGGAAGTAACAATGACAGATGGCTCTAGAAAAGGTATTTTTTTTCTTCAAATATTTTATTGGTCATGATACAGCATACAAAAAAGTATTCTTACCTCTTAACTATTTCAGAATTCTTAATGTTTCCAATCTAAATGAATTAATTAACCTTTTGAATTTAATCAAACTGAAGAATATAAAGAGTATAACTATTTGCACTGTTTAAAACAGGTAACTGCATAAATTTATCTTTTTCATAAATGGCAACATGTACCACTTGGTATATCAATACGATTTTACACCTTAGATGGATTGTTATTGATTTCCTTGTTGAATTTTCCTAACAGGTTATGTAACTTATTCCATCCTCCGCTATTCATTTTTGGTAAGATTGTTTTCAATTTTCTATTTTCATATTCATTAAGTAAGGCTTGGCTCAATAATTGTAGAAATTCAGAAAACATGTGATGGGCTGCTTTGCAGCAAGTTTCTTGTGACTATCTTCTTAGCAATCTCTTGTATACCCGATTGCACTGGATATTGAACTGTCTTCATATTACCTATAATATGAACATATTATAATACTATGTTTCTACATAAATTAAAATTAGCTGAGCACAAAGATTGTGTAATTAACTCTTTCCCAAAATTCTTTTGCTACTGTACAATTAAATATAATGTGTTTCCAATCTGCTTTTATCTCAGGCTTACATTCCCATCATATGCCTTTTTTATCCAGTTATTTTTGAAATTTTGTAAAAGGAGTATAATAATCTCTGTGCAAGCATTTCCATTCAAACATTTTCCAACAATGAGAAGAAGTTGTTTTCCATATAGGTTTCAAAATAAACTTATTATCTGATAAGCTACTTTTGTTATCACGTAATATAAATTCACAGAATTTGTTATATAAATCTTCTTTATAAACTATCAAAATTTGGTATAAATCAGATAAGACTGTATTATCTGATTTTCTTTAATATAAAATTTTATTCATATTCTATTAATTTGGGTATTCTTTTTTCTACTGAACTGGATAATGTTTGAGAATTATCTTGTGCAAAGCTTCTTATTTATTGCATATGAATCAAATCAGCTTTTTTTTAACATTGAATTCCAAAATTATATCATTTACTATTTTAAGATTTATATCATTATAACAATTGTACCAATGCAAACATTTGTTTTCCTTCCAATCAGCCAATAATAGGCTGATCTGAGTTATATATAAAATTCATTGTAGTACAAAAGGGACAGTCATATTAATCCAGTTTGTTAACTTAATATGTTTTTTAGTAATATTCTAGAATTCCTGAGAATATGATTAGCATATAGGAGTACAGCGGTGTTTAAAAGATTCTATTAAATTGAACTACTTAAGACTAGTCACACTTTGTTGAGAGGAAATCTTCATTCTTTTCAAAATTAAATAATATAGTCTGTAAGTTTTTTCAACTGGCTAAATAATCATAATCTAACCGGTATGAGGCAACTACAATATAAGTATCTATATTAGGAAGTTTTATGTCTCCCCTACCCCATAATCCTATCTGATGATTAGAGAGTATTCTATATCTTTTTGAGTGCCAAAGAAATGTAAAAATATATTGTTGAAAATATTTATTTGAAATTTTTTTGGAATTAGTGCTGTTGTGTGTACTATATAAAGAACCCTAGGAAGTACAGCCAAAAGATAGACTTCAAGATTGAAAAAACATTTTATTTCAATAATTTATTGTGCTTTGGATTTTTCTATAATGCCATTATAATGTCTGTTAATGGTTTCTTCATTATTATGTATAATTATTCCTAAATATTCTAATTCTTCATTCTCCCAATCAAAATTAAATGCTGATGATGTCCTGTTTTCTTTTTCTTTCTTTTTTTGAAAATTAAAGGTTTTGTTTTATTATTTTTAAAATGAAAATCTAACGTTTTCACACTTATTTAGTATTCCAACAATCTCTTCTATAGAGTAGTTTATGTACAGTTAACAGAATATATGCAAATAATAACACCTACCTCTCCACAAACTATCAAATCTGCTGGGCATTGTCTGTACATGTACCATGTTGCTAAGACCTGGAACTCTTTATCTCTATCCATCAGGTCATCACCATACCTCCCATCATTCAAAATCGGACTTCCTAGCCAAAAGCTGGCCTTGTTCTTGCTCAACATCAGGATAAACTATATCTCTAAATGTGGGCAAATATCTACTCCTTACTCCCCCTTCTTCACTCACTTTCTTACTTCTATCAATTTCTCTCTATTGGCTTTCTCTCTGACTATAACATAAGCCTGCTTTTCTTTCACTTCATATTTAATTCCTGTTTGTATTACCTTTAATTTCTCTATAAGCTGGCTAAAATTTCCCTAACTATTAAATAATTGTCATATAACTTGTATATATTCTTAACCAATATTTTTATATCATGTCTAATTTGGTATTATTATTATTTATACTATATTTTCTGTATTAATTTTAAAGACAGAAAAAAGTATTATTCTTAAAATCCCTTTTATAATAATTGGGATATTTTCTCCCTCATCTTTGCTGAAAATGGGTTCCTACCCAGTATGACTTTCCTGGTAATCAAATGTCAGAAAATACATAAATACATCTTTAACTGATACATTAAAATACACAAACACATCTTCAACTGATACATTCCTCATACTTTGATTCTGGAGATGTTGGTATTTTGTCTTATTAGTATTATTATTATTCATTAACAAGAGCAAACAAAATTGGAGATAATGGGCACCCTTGTTTTCTCCTTACTTAACTCTATTTGCCCTGATAAATACACTATATTATATCATCTAAGTATAAATTATTTAACAATGTTGTGAAATTTTGTGGAAAACCAAATAGCCCTTCTTCTTCTTCTTTCGGCTTTTTCCCGGATAGGGGTCGCCACAGCGGATCACCTTAATCCACCTGCAGCATGTCTGGCTCAGGCCGCCCTGGAAAACCAAATAGCCCTAATGTATGAAAAAGAAAATTCCAGTTTACAGGAAACTAAAGCATTTTCTATGTCCATGCTTATAAAAGCAGTTTCTGTTTTACTATTACTATTTAAATCCATTAAAATTAAAATCATTTTAATATGATCTTGTGTTTGTCTTTTCCATGTGAAGCCATTTTGACTGTGACTTATAATCTTGGAATCATAAGGTTTTATTCTGTCAGCTAATATGGATGCAAATAATTTATAACGTATGTGTAATAATGAAATGGGTCTATAACAAGAGCATAATGTCAGAACTTTAGTTTCATTTATAATAGGCTTGGTTAGAGAATATTTCTAAGAGGGTTGTATTATGTTATTTATATATAAATTTACCATGATATATAATACATTTATAGCAGTCTGAGGAAATATTTTATATATCACAAGAACTATTCCACCTAATTCAGAGGCTTTATTATTTTTAGTTGTTTTATTTTTTGACAGTTCATTCAGTATAACAGGTTTGGAGAAGTTGACTATACCTTCCTCTGATAATCTAAGCATGTTGACAGTGTTAATAAAGGTTTTAAAAAGATAAGTTTCTGGGCTACCATATTATATATTTGAAAAGATAAAGAATTCTTTAAACTCATTTAAAATATCTGCAATCTCTGTTTTACTGTTTTTATCTTGCACAATTCTTATCTCACCAATGTATTTTGTTCTGGAAAGTGTTTTGGCTATTTTACTCAAAAAAAAAAAAAATTCTTTTGGATTTGTCACAAGGGAGAAAATATAGAAAAAATTTCCAAGAAAATAGGCAAACAAAACAAACTTCTCAAAAGTTCAAAAACCAAAGAATGGCAAACAAAAGGCAGAGGACAAAGTAAATTTACTCTGTAAACTTTTACTAAAAAATACACGATAAACATGAAGCGCTTTTCGTCTTACTAAATACAAAGACTTCTTCAGATGCAAGTAAAACCTGTCTTAAAACATTTTAAATAGATGAATACATTGTCATGTGATCCCAACCCACCCAGTGAAATCCAATTAAGGATCTATGCATGTTTTACACTTAAAGACATCAGTCCTATTTTACACCTTAGTGTCATTGCTTCTTTCAACATTGAAGAATACATCCTACCCACCCAACTTATTGTACTATACGATGACTAGTACGTTCCCTTTGAGCAACAATTACTATCAATGACACAAAAGAAGTAGAAAAAAATGAAAATAATACAAGGAAAATAAAATAATATTCTCATTCTAAGTAGAAAACAAGTAGTCTATGTTACAATAAGGAATCATGCTATTTACAATAAAACAACCAAGAACAACTTTAACTTGAAGTATGCACCAGTTAAGTGATGACCTTATCACTCCCAGCACTTGGTCACAACTCAAATGTGGTTAATACTCCAATCATCTGTGCAAAGTTTTAAGTTTTAAAATACTTGAAATCATACATGTTTCATTCAATCCTGGGAAATTGTATGCGTTCGTCAAAATCTGCCAATATAACTCTCTTGCTTGTAATAGTAATGTACAAGGACCCTCTCTTGGGTCCTGGGGTATTTGGTCGATGACCAGGTATCCAAAATTATGTGTGTTGTGTTCGTTTATCTGTTTGGCTAGTGCATTGTCCAGTTTACTTTCACATACAGAAAATGGGCTACTTCTACATAGTAGCATGATCATTACAATTCATATGGTTAATAAACAATCACAAGATAGTTGTGTATTCTAACTGTGAGATTATATAACCACAGGAAAATGAAATAGCCTTTTCCAAGGATATATGACCACAGAGACAATATATTTAATTAAGGGGTATAGTCTGCAAAATCCACACCATGGAGCAAAAGAGAGCTTACTCTATCTGCAAAAAAATGTGTTTTATGAAGATCTTTGATTGTATTTCTAATTGTAGACTTTTGAAAAAGTGGCCATTTCATGTCAGTGACAACCAAACCATCAGCTAATTGAACTAGATCTTCAGAAAGCAAGCCATTGACAGTTCTACTTGAAAATTATTAATTTTTATATGTACTGGAATTGACTAATATTCATGGGAAAATATCATCTACTGGTAATTAAAGCAGAGATTGTTTTATTTCCAGTTGCCACATTTTGTATAGAGTCCTAGTGTGCCAGTGAAATAATACAATGAATTATGGCAAATAGCTGAACAGCATTGTGTGCAAAGAAAGGCAATTGTTTATTTGTATTATACATGTCAGTTGAAATATTTACACTTATTTGCATCTATTTATGAAAGAATACATTACATCTGTGATTCTATGTAATACAATACATGTAACTTAGATAAAATGAGTGTAGTGTCCATGGTTCTTAATTCAGCATAATTGTTCTCCCTTTTTATGACTCTGTTGCTAATTTCTATATTTTATTCACAGCAAAAGAAGAGATTTCACTAAATGACATAAGACTAAAAATGTGCATGCCAAATAAAACAGAATGCTAGTGAATATGTAAAAAAGCGTGTCACAGAGGAACACTGCATGTTATCGAACAGTCTTTATATCGATCTACAGATCATCGAATAAAACTTATCAAGTGACCTCTCAACAAAATTTCCAGATTGGAGAATATCTTGGAGTTGTAGGGGACTGTGCAGACAGGACAATAGGAAATTCTCCTCCTCTGAGCCTGTGGTTAACCTGGTGTCTGAATTTCCTTCAGATGCGAGACAATAAATTTCACTTAATGATCTGCTGGTTGATGAAAAGACAATTTGAAAGTTTTGCATATACCCATATGTTTATGTGCGTGTGAGACTGCATGCGCGGTAGAAACAAACTTCTTTAACTGTGTGGTGTAGCAATAATAGCTATAAACTTGTGCTGAGAATGTTATTGTTGAAAATTTATACACATTATATGAATTCCTGACATACTCACAGATGGGAAACCTACACTGTGTAGCAGCCCAGTACCATGAATCACTGCATCTCAAAATAGAATGGTCACAAGTTTTGAATAGTTAACATTCTACTGCATTGGGGCTGCCTAGGTGATACTGAGGAACTGTAGAAAAAGGAGAAGAGAAGTTTTGTTTTTATTTTGCACTTTCTTCCTCTT
>NC_056728.1:1170972343-1170989843 GCF_019279795.1 Protopterus annectens | reverse complement strand
ATCTCAAAATTCAAAATACTGAGTCCAAAATCTTGAAAGTTCAAAATACTGAAAACTGAAAATACTGAATTTCAAAATATAGAAAAAAAACTACAGGATGCCAACACTTACAATACTCCACCAGAAGTATATAGAGAAACAAATAAAAGACAACACATATCATATTAGTTTACACCAACTATTAGCAGGGGAACAAGCCCCCCTGCACCACTCATGTGGGTGCCCCCCCCACACCCCCGATACTTAAATATATCAACTCCGAGATTGCACTTTACTGCACTAAGATAAGTTATGTTGTAGTATAGCAAATTAAAAGAGAACACGGCTAAGGTTACAACCTTACACTCATGAAGCAGGTAATGGAAAGTTTGCCATTTTCTTCTTTGGAGCGCAATCTCTGAGTTTATATATTTAAGTAGCAGGGGGTGTAGTGGGTGCAGGGGAGCTTGCCCCCCCTGCTTACAGTTGGAGAGGAGTAATATGTTTTATGTAGTTGTGCTGGAATATTTTAAGTGTTGGTGTACTCTGTTTTTTCGATATGAAATTCAGTAGTTTGAGTTTTCAGTATTTTGAGCTTTCAAGATTTTGGAATCAGTATTTTGAATTTTGGGATTATGAGCTTTCAAGATTTAGAAGTGGACCCGTTAGCTTATGTGTGTCTGTATGTGTGTGTGTGTGTGTGTGTGTGTGTGTGTGTGTGTGTGTGTGTGTGTGTGTGTGTGTGTGTGTGTGTGTGTGTGTGTGTGAGCTTATGTGTATTTGTATGTGTGCTTGTGTGTGCCTGCATATGTCTGTGATGTTTGCATACGTTTGCTTCTATAGCATAAGGATGATGAAACCCCTATTATCTTCAAAGAATCAGCTAATTAAAGAGCTTTGTTGATCCTTTGCTGAAACAACTTACCTGTTGTGATATATATATAGACAGTAGCGCTACACAACATTCCATAGAATGGCATGATTATACTGTTCTGACTTCCGCTGCATTAACTTTCCTGACTTATACTTAGCCATCAAAGTCAGTCAGTCTGATACTGTGTGTTGTCTGTCAGCTTATTTCCTGGAACATAACAATTTGCTTCAGGTTCTAGAACTATAAAAGACACAGGCTGGTTTCTTGCAGGGGTAATAATGTGAGAATAATGTATTTTTTTTACTATGTATGCTTCTCTCATTGTGTGTTTCAGATCACTGCCACTGGGGTATGTGGTACTGATGCATATGGACTGAGCGGTGCCGATCCCCGATTTAAATATCCAATAATCTTTGGTCATGAAGGAGCTGGAATTGTTGAAAGTGTTGGAGAAGGAGTCACTGTAGTTAAACCAGGTATGTACCACTCTCTTCTTAGTCAAAGTCTATTTAAAATATGAAACAAAATGACCTATATATATATATATATATATATATATATATATATATATATATATATATATATATATATCAAACTTTAATTGACCTATCCTTTATGTGTCTGACTTGGCACCTAATTATATAGTTACCCCTTTCTGTAACATCCCACCACCCAATACATATGACCAGCAGGAGTCAACAAAAGAACCTGTTAAAATGCTCTGGCTGTGCAGTATGGAATATGCTTGTTTGCATTAGGTTTGAATAAAATGTTTCTCTTTTTCAGATAACATTATATCATATTTACCTTTTCATAAATGGTGACACCATTGCATTATCCTCCAGAAATGTAATGGGTTACAAACTAAATAAGTTGTCATCCTGTATTTCTTCAAAAGTTAATTAATCATGACTGCTGTTGACACACACACACACACACACACACACAAACACACAGACACACACACGCACATATATATATAATATATATATATATATATATATATATATATATATATATATATATATATATATACATCTACACACACACACACACACACACACACACACACACACACAACTATAATACAATTGTTTTTCTTTAGTCATGTAAAAGGGTGAATCACCATTTTATCAAGACCTGCTGTCCATCTTTGTGTAGGTGAGGGGTGTTCACTGTCAGTGACTTGAGTACCTAAAACTAGCTCCCACCTATACTCTTTCAATAACACTTTAAAAATGTCTCGATAGCTTATGATTTTGTGGAGGGATCCAAGATTGTAATTAAGTTTTTCTTGAGAGTACCAAACTTCTTCACCAATGGATATCTTTCTAACCACTCTTTCATTAACACATTTTTGTGTTTATGTATGTATCTATATACAGTAGCTCTAAGTGTATATATGCACACACACACACCCACACACACACACACACACACACACACACACACACACACACACACACACACACACACACGCATATATACATTTATGAAAACACTCCATATAATTGAACGTTCCTAATCTTGAATGTGTTTAACACTGGCAGAAGTGATTAAAACTTATTTGATTGAGGCCTTCCTGCCTTCTTTGGTAATGGGTGTTAACGCTAATGATGCCCCTTCCCCAACCCTAACCCTACACCTTAACGTCATTAAAACTTTCCCATAATACTGTCACTATTCAGACAAATTTGAAGATAGTGTTATGGGGGTTTTAGTTTTAATATAATTTTTCATGACTGTATGTGATCAAACTTATTTTGTTGGCGTTTTATATTCAACATTACGGGAGTTCAACATTAGGGTGGTTTGGTGATATAAACAGACCCATATATCTATATACATATCTATATATGGGTCTACTGTACTTCATCGAAGAAACACTTCTTCGAAAAGGAACAGTAGACCCACACTTATGCGAAAGTGCACTTAACTGAAAGTGCACTTTTGCGAAGAACGGTTCAACGAACCATTAAGGAACACCAAACGGTGTGTCCCCCACACCCCCCTACTTAAATATACCAACTCCAAGATTGTACTAAAGTGGGGAAACAGGTCAATTCCCTTTTCCCCACTGTAGTGTGCTTTGGCACCTCAGTATTCCTTAACGGTTCATTGAACCGTTCTTTGCGAAAGTGCACTTTCAGTTAAGTGCACTTTCACGTAAGTGTGGGTCTACTTCTCTTTTTTGAAGAGGTGTTTCTTCGATAAAGAGAAGTAGACCCCTATATATATATATATATATATATATATATATATATATATATATATATATCTATATACACACACACACACACACACACACACACATATATATATATATATATATATATATATATATATATATATAGGGTCTATATCAAATTATAGAAGTTTTACTACTTTGAATCACTAAACATCGAACCATAGTGATCGAAGTAGTAAAACCTTGAAATCCAATATAAACATTTAAAAAAAACAAACAAACAAAAAAAAAAAAACAAAAGGATGTAAGCAGGGGGGAAAACCCCCCTGCACTCCCCACACCCCTCGCTACTTAAATATACCAACTCCGAGATCACGCTACAATGTAGGAAACAGAAATCTTCCGTTTCCGCACTGTAGTGCACTGAAGTTCTGGGCCACTTTCTCTATTTTTTGCTGACTTCCTTAGGCTATACATAATGTAAACTTTTTTTATATTTCACTGTTCCTTTGTGTCACTTGTATTCTCTCAGTTGGTTAGGCACATTGACCTTGTTAAATCTGAGCATTATTATTTATTTATTTATTTATTTAAATTTGTTGACCGGGAGTGTCCGACTGGACGTAGGTCCATTTTCAGCGGAGGCCCGGGGAGAAAAGCTCCACAGTGAAATAAACAGACAGTAGTTACAATGGATTACATAGTGATTAACAATTTAACATAGCAATTACTTACAACATATTTACAGATGAAGAACATAGCACACCAGTAGACAACTAGAATCTTTATCTGTGAAGTACATAACAGACATTAACAAATGTTACAATGAGAAGTTCCTGCTGTATAATAAGTACTAGGCTTATGAGCATCTGAGCTTGCTATAATCAAGGTAGTTAGTGGAGTGGAAAGAAAGGTAGTGGTTGGATGGGGTGGATGATATTAGAGTGGGAGTTGCAAAGGCATAGCCAGCATGTTTTTAGGTGCGCTTTTAGTAAAGTTTTGAAGTGGGTGCATGATGGTACGGAGGTAATTGTGGGTAGGAGTGAGTTCCATAATTTGGCTATGGCGCAAGACAATAGTGCTTCACCAGCAGAGTTATTGGCTTTAGTGATCTGCAAGTGATTTTTGTTGATGGATCTTAGTGGTCTGGTGGTGCAATAGGGTTGGAGTAGATTCTGGAGGTATGGGACATTTAGTGGATGGTTTACTAGTTTGTGGGCGAGTGAGAGTTGATACCACTGAAGGAGGTGAGGGAGTTCAAGCCAGCCAAGTTCAGCAAGTGAGAGACAGTGGTGACTACGGTAGGATACCCCTGTGGCGAATTTGGTGATTTTGTTGTAGCAGGTCTCTAGCTTGTTTAGATCACATTGCCTTAGGTTGGTATATATTGGAGAGGCATAAAGTAGGGTGGATAAGGTGGGAATTTGAAATCTTTGCTGCTTTGGTGAGAAATTGCTTATTTCTGTATAACGCTCCTAGTTTTTTGCTGACTTTTTTTATGGTCATGGATATGTTCATAGGTTCATAGGTTTATACTAGGCTATCTGCCCTAGGGCATTTATAAGCCTAGCCAGAGTATGTTTGGCTTTCGCCACCCATTTTAAATGAATTTTGCTATGCCCTTTTTCGAGGTTAGTATACTGTGCCTCTGTCTAACAGTGACACAGAAGTGATACCCAGGGTAAACCTATGATCTCCCATCCACTCATCAAGATTCCTCTTGAAGAGAGTCAATGAGGGACTCTGCCTAACCTGGACTGGGATTTTATAACAGAGTGAAGGGAGCCTCTGGGTTATGAATCTGTCCCTCCAGCATGTCCTATTTATTTCAGTTCTGAGGTTCAAGTCTCTCAAGCACGTCGCTCGATGGGATTTGGATTTTCTGAGGTGCAGCATGTCCATTAATTCCGGGTTGGACATGGCTTTATACGTCTGGCACAGATCGCCTCTGAGCAGGCGGTATGCCACTGAGTAGAGCTGGAGTTTCTTTAACCGGGCAGCATATGACATCTGTTTGAGCCCTTTGATCCTCTTGGTGAGGTACTTTTGGGGTCTTTCCAGTTGCTGCAGGTGTCTGGTAAGGTACATCCCAAAAGGGGCATTGTACTCAATTATGGGCCTGATGAGGGATGAGTAAAGAGGCACAATGACCTCCCCTGATCTAGATGTGAATCCCTTCATGATTAGGTGGGCTATATAAAATGTTTTTCTAACCACTTTGGCCACGTGGTTGTCAAATGAGAGATTGCTATCAACTTGGGTCCCTAGGTCCCTAATTACTTCTTCCGTACTTAATGGATTACCACCTATGTGGTAATTTGTGGGCACTTTGTTTTTTCCAAAGGGGATGACTGTACACTTTTTGGCATTTAGCTTGAGGCCATGGCTCTGGCACCAGTTGTCTGTTTCTATGAGGCCCTTTTGTAGGATGCTTGTGTTGGCTGGAGAGTCGATTATGGTGCCCAGTTTGCAGTCATCTGCAAACTTGGTCAGCCACAGTCCTTCCGTGTTAGCCTGTACCTCCGAGAAATATATACCGAACAAGAGAGGTCCCAGGACTGAGCCTTGTGGGATGCCACTTGTAACTGGTTTGGAGTCTGACATGGCTCCAGCAATTCTAACCATGTGGGTTCTGTCCTTGAGCCAGTTTGCAACCCATCTAGTGACATAGGGGTTTATATTTAAGCTGGTGAGCTTATCTATAATGTCTGAGTGGGGTATTGTATCGAAGGCTTTTGCAAGGTCCAGGTAGGCTGTGTGGACCACCTTCCCCTCGTCAATGGCCTTGGTGACTGTTTCAAAGAAATCGACCAGGTTTAAGAGGCAGGATCTGCCCTTAACAAAGCCAAACTGGGTAGGATCCAGTGTCTGTAGGTCCCCCATATCTTTATTTATGAGGTCCATGATGATCCTTCCATAGCTTTGCAGAATGTGAATGTCAAATTTTAGTTTATTGTCTGTTTCCACTCCTAGCAATTTGGTGTGTTCAGTTGGGTATATAGTGGTGTTGTCTTTTGCTGTGATGTTAAAGTGAGAGTTGTTTTGAGTATGTTTGGTGGGTTGGAAGATGAGTAGTTTAGTTTTCTTTAGGTTGAGTATTAATTGGGCATCGGATAACCATGTTTCAACAGAGGAAATGTTTCAACAGAGGAAAAGGCTTCCTGTGTGACTTTTTGCAGTTTTGGTAGGGACTGGGCTGAGCAGATGATGGTCGAGTCATCTGCGTATGAGTGTGCCATGTTTGGTGGCAGAGGCTAGATTATTGGTGTAAACAGAGAAGAGTAGGGGTCCAAGGATGGATCCTTGGGGAACCCCTATGGAGACAGGTAGTTGGGGAGATATGTCATTCTGCCATACAACGGATTGTTGGCGGTCAGACAGGTAACTCTGAAACCAGTTGGTGACTGATTGTGAGAAGGATAGGTTATTGTGGACAGAGATAAGTTGTTTGTGTGGGACCATGTCAAATGCTTTAGATAGGTCTAGGAAAGTAGCAGAGGAGAGATAGCCATTGTTTTTATGCTGAAGTATAGTGCCAGTAAAGGAGAGTAAGGCAGTGGTTGTGCTATGGTTTGGTCGGAAACCATGCTGAGTACTGGAAAGGAGGTTGTTAGTAAGGAGTTAGTCTGAGACCTGAGAGTGTATGCATCTCTCTAGTATTTTGGAGAGTGGAGAGAGAATAGCTATGGGGCAGTAATTGGTTAGTTCTGTGGAGGGCCTGCCTTTGTGGAGGGGGATTAAGAAGGTTCCAAGAGCAGAATAAATTGTTTTCTTACATTTATTTCATTGAATTGCACTTAACACTTATAGCTGTGTTATACAGCTAATCTACTACATTTTTCACTGTTATAAAGTTTTTTTTATTGTTTCACTGTGTTTTTGTACCTTTTTATACTGTTTCATTACTGTAATTGCATTTTTATTTAATTACTTAACTGTAAACTGCTTTTTCATACTGAAAGTTGTATTTTTTGTTTGTGAGTGCTCTATCTGTGCTTTTCTGTGCATTTTATGTGAAGTTTCTGTGTTCTAATCAGGTAGCATAGTCTGGATAGAGGCCTGCTGTTATCCTGGTTGTTTTGCTTGTTGACTTTCCTGTATTTCTTGCAGCCATCTTCTGCTGGTAGTGTCTTGTCTTCGCTGTTAATGAGAGTAAGAGGGTTGCCTGACCTTCTCTAGCACGAGTGATTGGTTGAAAGAGTAGGGGCTGGAAGGATTGGGTAGAAATTCAAGCTTCTAGAGTCTTCCATCTTTTCTGGCATTTATACCTTGTGTTTTCAGGGTGATGTGCTTGTTTGCTTATTGTGCACTGCCGATGCACTGTTTTAACCCATTGTGAGGTATCTCAGTTGCATTTTTTCCCTTACCAGCACTTGTCTAACTAACACCCTCCCTTGCAACTACTGTGATTTTTATCCAGTCCTACTCACACCTATAGGTACTTTATTCTGATAGTACCCACTCTACCATCCTTTACCTCTCTTCCACAGATTCTGACAACCATGGACAGAAAATTTCCTGTGGTTTCTCTTGCCAGTCTTGTTGATATGGGCATTCTGAGACAGTGTAGCAACTGCCTCATGTACACGGATAACCCTCTTCTTCTACCACCTAGGAACACAATATGTGAGAGATGCAATCACAGTACATTAAGAACCTAGAATCCTTGCTGTCTTAATCACAAGCCAGTACATCTGGCACTGAGAAGGTTGTCTGCACAAACACTACAAGCACCACACCTCTAACACCACCCACACCTGTACAGTACATTTCTACCTATGTGGAGGTTCTCAACAAAAACATACCTAAACAAAAGAGACTTCCAAAGCAAAAGCACACAAGCAGATGACAACCCACCGTAACAAGCACCACACATAGTACAAATGCCTGTGTATCACAGCCTCTAAGGCTCAGATGCAAACCCAACATACTAGTCATAGGAGGCTATCATGAGACACACAGATGTGTCCTTCACCAGACTAAACAAGGGAAAGTCATGGTAAGTTGCCTATCAGGTGCTAGAATCTGCATTATCACTCACGCACTCAAGTCTTTCAACAACAGGCACTGTTATGACTCTGTCATAGTCCATGTTGGTGTGAATGACTTGAGACATACCTCTCTTGGCTATATGAACAAAGACATGATTGAGCTCGCTGAATATGTGTCCCAGGCAGGTATGTCCCTAGCCTTAAGCAGCATCCTACCATCACCCAGAATGATGCCTCAGTACAAAGAGAAAATGATTGACTTTAACAATTGGCTTAGTTTCTGGTGGCATTCCAAGGGGATCTAGTACGTGATAGCCTGGGAGAACATGATTGACAAACCACGATACTTTGACAGAGATGGCTTTCATCTGTCTCCTCTGAGCTTCAGGCTTCTGGCAGGCTCTTGCCTCCCCATAGTGCTTTTTTAGGTAAAATCACAAGGACAAAATTACCAACATGAAAAATTCTTCCAAACGACATTTAAAGGTCATGTTGCTAAACGCTAGGAGTCTTAACATGAAACTGTACTCATTGCAAGCATTCCAAGCCCTGGAAGATGCTGACATTTCTGCAGTTACTGAAACCTGTTTCAAAGCTGTGGAGACCACCCCAGCCTTACCAGGTTACTTGTCCTACCATATTTTCAGACCCCAAACAGAGGACTACAAAGCCAAAGGAGGTGCAATTTCAATATTTATCAAAGACATACACACCTCCAGGCTGGTCAAACAGTATGATGTGGAGGAGACACTCCAGGTGCAATTAACTATTGACAAAACACCTATTCAAATAATAGCTAGCTACAGACCCCCAGCCATGACTCAGGAGGCCCACTCCACCTATCTGGACTTACTTGAATCCATCACGATTTAACCCTCTACCCTGATCCTAGGTGTCTTTAACTAACCAACCATAGAGTGGAAGACATATTCTAGCTCAAACACAAACACCCAGAGATTCCTAGACTTCGTCAATGCCAATGCATTGGATCAGCTGGTCAACACCCCCCCCCCACAAGAGGTGAAAATATCCTGGACCTGGTACTAACCAATATGAGTAGCCACTGTCGCACCCCTACAGTGTAATCCTTCTTGGTAAGATCCGACCATAAAGCAATCACTTTCAAAGTCATCATCTCTCCTGACCCCCCCCCCCCCCCCTTACCAGGGATGAACAAAAAAAAATTTTCCAAAGCTGACTACAACCTCCTGAGAGCAGGTATAAGCAGCTTCACAGCCACCATCCCTTCAAATGAATCAAGAACTAATGTCCAAGCCTATACCAAAAAAACTATATGAGCACCTATATAGCACCATGGACTTAGCAATACCTGACAGGACCAAATCATCTTCCTCAAGGAAGAGTAAACCTCTCTGTTGGACAGCAGCAATAAACAGATTCTGTAATAAAAGGAAGGAATTGCTGTCCAGGACCAAAAAGGAGCAGGTGGCAAGTTGGAAGCAATCTCTTCTTTGTCTGAACAAGCAAATAAGGTCACTGGTGAAATCCTCTAAGGCTAACTTTGAGCCAAATTGTAATTATTATAATTCTTTGCATACTTCCACAGTCTCAAAGGTAACTCCCAAATCTGCTCTGAATTGATGGTCAAGAATGCCACATACACAAACCCCATAGATATAGCCAACCTGTTGGCAGACAAGTTCAGTGAAAACTTCACCCCCCTGTCCCCCCCATCAGTAAATAAGGACATCCCCAGCACCTGCCCACTTCTCCTCATCACCAGGGAACAGGTTATTAATGCCCTCTCAAAGACATAAACAGCCTCCATGGGACCCAGCAACATCCCTGGCTGTGTCCTACATGAACTCAGGCAAGAGCTCTCTGCACCATTAGGCACCATATTCAGTCAAAGCCTGTGCGCTGGCTTAATTCCAGCAGAATGGAGGCCAGCCACTTCATCCCTCTGCACAAAGGTAGAGCATCCATTGACCCAGGCAATTATAGGCCCATCAGCCTACCTTACCTGATCTGCAAGGCTATGGAATGCATTATCATGGGCCAAGGACACTGGCAACCTCCAAACGCTTGATCCCACACAGTATGGTTTTGTCAAAGTGAGATCATGCCTGTTAAACTTGGTCACCTTCTTCGAAACAGTCACCAAAGCCATGGATGAGGGCAAGAGTGTGCACACGACCTACCTTGACCTAGCCATAGCCTTCGACACTATTCCCCACTCAGGCATAATAGATAAACTCTCTCAGCTAGGCATCAACCCATATGTTACCAGATGGGTAGCTAACGGGCTCACTGATAGAACCCACTCAGTCAAAATAGGGGAAGCCACCTCTAGTAATAGACCCGCAACAAGTGGCGTACCCCAAGGATTGGTCTTGGGGCCTCTATTGTTTGGGATATACTTTTCTGAGGTGCAAGCCAAAACCAGTGATCTGTGGCTGACCACGTTTTCAGATGACTGCAAGCTGGGCACTGTCATGAATTCCCCTAGTGATGTGAACATCCTCAAAGAGAGCCTTAACCAAACTAATGACTGGTGTCAGAAGCATGGCCTCAAACTGAATGCCAAGAAAAGCATCATTATTCCCTTTGGGGAAAATGGTGTCCCCACTAATTATCACATTAATAACAATGTACTAAGCATGCAATCAGTCGTGAGGGACTTGGGCACCCAGGTTGATAGCAACCTGACTTTTGACCACCATGTTGCCTCCATTGTACAGAAGGCTTTCTACATGGCTCACCTCATAAGTAAGTGTATTTCATCCAGGAACAAGGCAGTCATAATATCCATGTACTCCTCCATTATCAGACCCATCATCGAGAACAATGCCCCCTTTGGCATATACCTTGCCAAGCACATGCAGCAGTTGGTGAGACCACAGAGATTCCTGACCAGGAAAATCCAGGGTCTCAAACACCTATCCTATATGTGTCCGGTATACAAGGCCATCTCAGACTCAGCCTTGATGGAGTTGCTGCATATCTGTAAATCAAACTCCACTCATGCAACCCGCAAGCAAGGTTTCAACCTGGTCTGTGACATTAATAGAACTTGCTGGTGGGATATATTTGTGTCCCAACGACCCCCCCCATCTGTGGAATACACTTCCTCTCCAAGTCAAGCAGAGTACCTCACTAGCCCTCTTTAAGAGGAATCTGAATGACTGGATGGGAAACAGAAAATATACCCCTGGGATTCTACCTGTGTCCCTGCTGGGCAAGGAAAACAGGTGTTGACTTTGTGGAAAGATGGATGAAATTCTTGGCTAGGCTTATAAGGGCCTTTGGGCCAATAGCCTTGTATCGTTCTATGAACCTGTGAACCTTAGAATCATACATAACTGAAGTAATGATAAGCATTAACTGACTATTTTTTACCTAGTGAACCTCTCATTGACACTTCTTTCATTGTTACTTCTTCCAGAAACTGCATGTCTAAATCACTGAAAGTATGTCTCCAAAATACAGTCATTAGCAGGTGCATTATATCTTGTTTGTTTCTAGTAAATCTTTGTTCTGTGGTAGGCAAGCTCTGTTTTACATGACAGCTGTATACAGTTCCTACTTGTTTTGTATTGAACTTTCAGGTTCTGCATATTAACAAACATCCTATGAAGTCTCTGAGGTGCTTTGTACTGACAATTTGTGAATATCTTTTGGATGAATTTATGGTCTATTTCACCTTGCGCTTCCTTGTCATAAATATACTCATAGAATTTCTCAGATACTTAACACCCCTGTCCCTCTATGAACATGTATTTCTGTGCATCTGTAAATACTCTCGACAAACTGGAAAATTATTTATTTTTTTGTAAGATCACATCTCCAATGCCATTCAACTTGCATCTACTTCCAACGCAACTGTCTTATTTAAATCCCAGTTTTTAATAATATGTACTTCTTCTGTTCTAGTTTAGTGAGTATTTCAAAATACTTTCTGTTAATAGACCCACTCCCAGGCCAGATATTTCTCCAAAAGATTTGTAACAGTAATATGTATCTCAGGTAGAGTAGATATAAACTGTGCAAATACTGCATCATTCCTATAATCTCATTAACTCACCAATGCAGACAGTGCTGATTATATTACTTTTAATCACAGCTTTTGATGATCTTCTTCTTCTTCTGGCTTTTCCTGGTTAAGGGTCACCACAGTGGATCACCTGTCCGCTCATGATTGGCAGTGGAGTTTTACGGTGTTGAGTTGCCAGCTCAGCGCCCAACCTTCCACAGAAGGCACACACACACACACACACACACACACACACACACACACACACACACACACACACACACACACACACACACAAACACACACTCAAACCTTGGGCCAATTTAGAGTGTCCAATCCACCTACAGCATGTCTTTGGGATGTGGGAGGAAACCGGAGCACCCGGAGGAAACCCACACGACCACAGGGAGGACATGCATACTCCACACAGAAGGCATCCCAGCCAAGGATCGAACCTTTGCTGTGAGGTGACAACGCTAACCGCTGCACCAGCATGGCCGCCACATTAACTTTTGATGATAAATATGAATATATGTAAAACTGCAAGTAGAACATGTTGATCTGGCACCACACGGGTCAGTTACAGAAGTATAGCATAGAACGTGACTGAGATAAAATAAACCATAATACACATTTTAAGTGGAGTCATGGAGGACCACATATTAGAATGAATTACCATTTAAATAAGAGAAAAAAACAGTGAAGACACAGTTTAAGGAGAGACACAGTGGAGACTAGGAACAGTAGTGAAATCTATGCAGAAGTTCTGTAAAGATTCTTTCAACTGGATTAGAGAAAATAAAACATAACCTGAGAATGACAAAGAAAATACTAGCATGACTATTGGGAAGCTTTGAAATGACACGTTAGATACTACAAAATATATGCAGTGTAATTCCTGATGTATATTAACCTACAGGTCTCACAGGACTAGATCTAGGACCTATTTAAGAAACTGACATCTTGAACATAGTGGTCTCAGATGTGGAAGAAGGTATAGAAAAGGAAAGAGAAACAGAATGAGTATCCCTACTTTGGTAGAGGTACTAGTTTGACATTAACTGTTGACCAAATAGGGTCAGAAATAACCAATATAAACTGAGAGACAAGCCATTCTAAAAAGAAGATTTGGGAGTCAGGCAAGGCAGATTAAGACAGATTAAAACAGTAGCTCAGAATAATCTGGCAAATGGCGTTATAATTCTGAAGAAGAGTAACAATACAAAAACATTGCTATTCTAGAAACAACATTCACTTGAGATGAACATGTAAAAATCAAAAAAAAGCAGGAAAACTGGCTCTAAATGAGGTGATGCAAAACAACAAGATGTACTGTTTTTAGGCATCATAAAGAACCACAGAACTAGCAGGACACAGAGTATTGTCAGTTAATTTATAAGGAATGAACAAAGGCACTCAGAAAACCAGAGGTCTAAACTAAAGAAAGTCAAGAAAATTAAGTTTCAGTGAAGGATTATATAGCTTCTTGATATCTAAAGGAGCAAAGAATGGGAATATGAACTGAAAGTAAAGCTAAATCAAATAATTCATAGGATGGACAAAAAAGGAGCAGCAAAAACTTTATAGCAGCTAAATTAACACTTCTGTCCATTATTCATGAGTAATAAGAAGATAAACTTACCAAATACTATCAGCATACAGGTATATGTGTAGGGGAAATAGAAAGTGATCCCAGTTCTTTAATAAATGACAGATTTACAAAAAAATCATATTCAGCTGAGGGCATGACAATGGATCCTATTGTGAGTCATCCTGGAATTCTTTGAGAAGTGGGAGGTGAATTCATATCACTAATAAACTATAAGCAGTGATCAAAGATCTGGACTGCCTGAAGTAAGTGATAGGGAAATTATAAAATATTGGTAAAATGAAAGAACTTCAAGCCTGTTAATGTTTTAAAATAAATGGATGAAACATAGGTAGCATGTTTTATTTCAGGTGTGACAGTACAGAAACTTCTAAATTACTCATATTATCTTATGCTTACTATAGCACACAGAGAAGTATGCATTTTGGAACAAGAAACCAGTGCAGGGCAAATTGGCAGCAGTTTGTTGTTATACCAGTCATGAAATGTCACAGACTAAATACCCACATGCAGAAACTATGCCGAAATAAGAAACATGCTTATAATTAGATCAACTGCATTAAGTTAAAACTATAGCAAGTTAAAAAGTGGCGGAGATCACAAATAATTCAACTTCTTTTTTCAAGGATGGGGGTAATGAAGATATACAATTAAGATGACCTCCACAGTAAGCAACACATGAGTTGCTTGTGTATTTGTGTAGTTAAGGATTTTCAGAATAGTCAAACGAACAGTAATAATGAAAAATATTACTGTCTCTTGCAAATGTGTAAGCTGCACAATTACATTTGAGTAAAAAAATAATTGTTCTTTAGCTACTTTAATTTGACTAACACATTTTTCAGGCTCTCATCTCATTTAAAAGAAAATTTAGATTTTGACCACAAATACATTTCCAAAGAAAATAGTCCACACAATATGAATCACATTTGTTTACCAGATGACTAAGTGAGGTTGCTCTAATTTGGTTTCCTAGCACATGCTTGAGGTGAAATTGTTTGAGTTTCAGTAACATTAAAAAAATATATATCTATATATATATATATATATATATATATATATATATATATATATATATATATATATATATACCAAATACTTGGTAGGAAATCATTGCTGGTGTGATTTCTCTTGTGCACCAGGAATGTTCCACTTCTTTAGGGCTATTTCTTCCTTCTTTGAGTTGGTGTGACTAGATCCAGGCCTGCTGAATCTAGCTTTGTTTGTATAACTTGAGCACTAATCCAGGCATTCTTTAAAGTATTCAATTGTATTTATTACTGCTTGGTAGTAACTTGATTAAAGTGTAGCTATCATTCTAAGTCTTTTGGATTAAGCACTAGGGCTTCAGACCAGTTGTTTTACATTAGGAAGGTTTGTGGCCTGCACTGTGGTGGCAGGACAGGTAGCTTACATCCTTCTAAGTTGGGAAGTGCTGATTGAGGGCTCAGTGTCTGTTATTCTAAAAGTGTATTAGTTCTGGTTTAAGCACTTGGGCTTCAGGCCAGTTATTTTAAATTAAGAGGGTTTGTGGTCTGCACTCTTGTGGGAGAAGAGGCTGGACTCTGTCCTTCTGAGCTGGGAATTTCTGGTTAAAAGCTTATAGTGCCTGCATATTTGGACTGCTTCTTACTGTAATTGGGACACCTTGTTTGCTGTAGCATAGACTAGATCCAGGCCTGCTGAATCTAGCTTTGTTTGTATGCTTGTTGTTTGTTTGCTTGTTATTTCCCTGAAAAGCTAATTCCACCTAAAATGCGGCTTTTCAGTGCTTCTGTGGATCCCTAGTGATATCTGCATTGCTTACTGTACTTATTTTCTTGTTTCACTTGAAAGAAAGTTACTGTTTGTCATTTTTGCATTTAAGTTACCTGTAACACATTGCATTTAAGTTACCTGGCACTTGCTCACTAAAGCAATTATATAAGTCAGCACTAAAAAATTAAAAGCACTACACCCTCACAAACTCCCCTTGAATACCTTGTTCCCACTGGCCCTTTTTTTTCAATTATAAAGGAATTCCCAATACTATTGTAGCATGTCCAAAGGTCAATTGTCAATATCCTCTCCAGTCCAGCTAGTGAATCTGGGAATCTTGAGGCAATGTTACAACTGCCTCATGTACACAGACAACCCTCTCCTCCTCCCAACAAATTCCAACACATGTGAGAGATGCAACCATATAGCCAAACTGGAGGCTAAGCTCTCTCAACTCAGTACTGGCGTAACCAGTCAGGAGGAGAAGGAAACCACACTCACTACAATTCCAGTCTCACATAGACCTACCACGACAGCAAACCAAACACATAAACACACAAAACATACTTGGAGGCTCTAAATAAAACCTGCCTAAGCAGCAGAGACCTCCAAAGATGACACCCAAGCAACCGCTACCCCAAAACAAAACATGTGCAACACATAGCTCATAAAGCCAGTGTGCTGAACAGTCACAGCCCTTAAGGCTAAACAACACACCTGATACACTTGTAATAGGTGACTCTATCATCAGGCACACTGACGTCCCGCTCACCAGGCTGAACAAGGAGAAGGTCATGGTGAGCTGCCTGTCTGGTGCTAGGATCTGCCACATAACACAAGCACTCAGGTCACTCCAAGGCAAGTACAAATATGACTCAGTCATTGTCCATGCTGGTGTGAATGACCTGAGACGTACCTCCCTGGACTACATGAAAAGAGACATAGAGGAGCTCTCTGAGCATGTAGCACAGGCCGGTATGACCCTGACCTTGAGTAGCATCTTACCCTCACCAAGAATGATGCCACAATATGAAGACAAGATGATCAATTTCAACAATTGGCTTAAGTATTGGTGTCATTCAAAGAGGATCCAATGCCTGTCAGCCTGGGATGACATGCTCAACAAGCCACGATGCTTCGCTAGTGATCGCTTGCATCTGTCACCCCTGGGCTTTCAGATATTGGAAAAGGCTCTTGCTACCCCCATAGTGCCTTTTTTAGGCAAGGCTCAAAAGACAAACCCACCTCCATAGGTATCACAAGGGATAAAAAACTAAGAGTAATGCTTCTCAACGCCAGAAGTCTAAACCTCAAAATGTGTGCACTCAAAACTCTCCTTAGCATTGAGAACATTGATATCTGTGCAGTAACAGAAACCTGGTTCAAGGCTCCCCAGCACTACCAGGTTATACCTCATACCATGCTTTTCAGCCCCAAAACTTGGACCAAACCACAAAAGAAGGGGGAGTATCAATATTCGTCAAAGATACCCACACCTCCAGGTTGGTGGCACAGCACGAAGCATCAGAGACTATCCATGTGCAACTAACAGTAGGTAAAACTGCCTTCCAGTTTATAGCCTTCTACAGACCACCCTCCCAAACCCAGGAACCCCACTCGGCCTTCCTGAGAACACTGGAAAATATGAAGGTCTCTCCAAACACCATTATATTGGGCGACTTCAACTACCCAAACATAGACTGAGAGCATTACTCTAGCTCCAACACCCTAGCCCAAAGGTTCCTAGAATTTATAAACTCAAATGCTATGGAACAACTTGTTACCACTCCCACAAGAGGGGAAAACATACTGGACTTGATCATCACCAACATGGGGACTTTATGCTCCAGACCAGAAGTGTATCCCTCACTGGTAAGATCAGACCATAAATTAATCTCATTGGATATTCACATCCCGACCACAACCCCTGCCAAGAAAACCACAGTGAAAAACTTCTCTAAAGCAAATTTCACACTCCTCAAAACCGAGGTGGAATCCTTCAAAGCCCCAGGGCCTGTGGAAAATATGGCCCAGACCGCAGAATCCTTTATAAACACATTCTATGAACACCTTCAGGAATGCATGGATCATGCAATCCCAAATAAAA
>NC_056728.1:1170924843-1170967343 GCF_019279795.1 Protopterus annectens | reverse complement strand
ATGAGAAGTATTCAAATGCACCAGAAATTGTGATTAATTCTTTATAACCCTTTGACTTGTGCTGGACCCGTAAAATCGTATTTAAAAATTGTACTTCTTTTGATCCACATGTAAATGAATTGTTTGCTGTAAATAGCTCTACATTCCAAGATTCTGAAAAAAAAACATTCCTTCATGCAAGTGTTTAATCTGTTGTGACTTCCAGTCTGACCAACTCTAAGTGATATTCATCCATCACTGATGAAGTGCAACACCATATTTCAGTCCAGAACTGTATCAGAAATGAATAGTGACTGTTAGATACATTTCTGTTTATTTCACGTTTAGGATGTTACATTCTAGTCATTTTTATCATTGGTTTGAACTAATGTGTAGCATGTATATACTTTTGTGTTTTTTGTTTCTTTCATTGTGTTCCTTAACTCTTCTTAAAAATCGTAATGGGGGAAATGCTGGATTCAAAAGTGCTAGTAAAGAAACAGATTTAATCTGCTTATAAATTAACAATTTATAAATTATCGGTTTAATTTGAAATTTTCAGATTTTGATGTTGTCACCCAGCAGCACCTTATTTAAAACTCTTTCTTTCATGTGTGTCTGCTAAAAGATATCCTAACTGGAAATTAAATTTACTACTTCTAGGTGACAAGGTTATTCCTCTTTATGTTTCACAATGCCATGAATGTGAAAACTGCCTGAATCCTAATACAAACATTTGTACAAAAATCAGGTAACTATAATATTTTCAATTAAACAACAGCAGTAAACATGTTGATAGATTTTTCAAGTATTGGTCAGAAGCATAATAAAACAAGTGGAAATAATGTTATTGAGTGTCAGTGTACCTTACATAAACTATCAGGAGTATATAAAATGTGAGGAAGGCAGATTAGAACATACTGGCAATGTTATAGCAAAATATCAACACAAACTACTTTAATTTCTGAGTACACTTTTGTGTTCTTTTCTTGGAAGTATGGTGCTATACCCTAGCATAAAAGCTGACCTGAACATGCCATTTTCCTTAACTTTGTTGTAGCATGTTTTGTAGTTGTGTCAGCAGATTGTGTTCTTGCACATGTGCTAACTGGCAGAGCTGTTAAGTATATGCATTCTCCTTTTCATGTTTCACCACATCTGCATATTGAAAAAGCAACATGAATGTAACATTCAAAATAGGCATTAACATTTCAGAATGTGTTCTTGAGCACTGTACAAGTTACAGAAGCGTTTTTACATGATTGCATAACAATTTCACTATATTATAAAAAGCATACAACACAGGTGTACTACAAATACAAGGTAAATGCATACATTGTAAAATTTTTAACATTGCTGAGTTACAGAAGATTTTATACCCTTTTACATGCAATTTGGGAGATGTCATCATAGAATCATGGGATATACAAAGCTAATCAGTTTAATGACCATGTGTGTCTTGTCAACTAACCAGCTTCAGACTTAACTTCCCTTTTCAAGGAGGGTTAGGCCGGCAAGTCCTCGTGTAAATTTAAGGGTATCCCTCCAGTTATCCAGTTTATATTTAAAGGACAAAAATTAGTCACATTGCTTTTTTTAGTTGGTTCATGCTCGTTTGTTTCATTTTAGTTGTCTTTGCTTTGTTTTAGTTGTCATTATAACTCTACTGTTATATGAATATTCACAAACTTTGAAAGATTTCAGTCACTCCTTCCCAAGAAAAAGTTTTGAGGTCATTCATGAAGTATGTAGTGTTACCCTTACTCATGTCATAGTAAATTGTTTTTCATATGTTTACCTTACAGTCTGTTAGACTGAATTGAATGGAATTATGATCAGAAGAACACAACCAGATGTGTATTCTCTAAGGTATTAATCATGTGCATGATTTTAACCAGTACCAAGTCCAGGAGATTACCACTTCTTGTAGGATTCTGAGCCAGATGTGTCAGCTGATGTAAGTTAACAATATCTAAGAACCTTGCCTCAAAATTAGTTTTGCAATTACCTGTGTTCCAATTTATATCAGGTTAATTAAAATCACCCACTACAGTTGTATGCATTGTGTCCACTATGTCTTCCAGATCCTCTAGGAACCACAACTCTTCACTATTTCCAGAAGGGAATATTTATTATAATCACACTTATCATTTCTAAGTGTTCAACATTTTCTCCAACTAGGAAATTATCAGTTCATGCACTAGCATTAAAACACCTCTGCTCCTTCTATATTGCCTTGGATTACATTAAATTTCAAATGCTTTGAGAATTATGTCACCCAAGTCTCAAGTTTCAGTGACAGCCATTATCTTATCGTTGTTATGTCCGATTAGAAAATCCTAACTCCTCCTTCTTCCTTCTGAGACTTTGTGCACTAATGTATTAAAACTTAACTTCCACTGTATTAGTTAATGTTTCTACTAAGGATGACTTTTGCTTTTGGTCTGAAAGTCCACTAAAAAAATAAGAATTTGTTTTTAGTTTTACTGGAGAGAAAACATTGACCTTTTTCCCTTAAGTGCAGCTTAATATTGTAGATAAAGAAATCTCTAGACAAAATTAACTCCTCCTAGATTGTAATAACGAGGAAGTCTTTCAAATACCCCTGCCTTCTTAACAAATAATTTGGCTTTGCTACAGGAGTACTCAGTTAGTTTTGGACTAGTCTAGGGGGAATTTAGTAGAAAACTAATTTTATGTTTTTTACCAATTTTTAATATGTCAGATGTGGCGTTCTTCATATGTAGCAATGGGACACTAATCAAGTCATTCATGCCCATTAAAATACAAATGTCAGATAAATTATTTGGGTCTGATATCAAATGTCTAAAACATTGCCCTGACTCCACTATTTTTATGCCATTCAAGTTTGAAACTATGACCTTTACTTTATCTATTACTTCAAGCAACCTGTCCTGTAGGGAGAAGTGTGAGTCTACACTTCTGTTTGCCCATTTCTTAGAATTTATGTTCCGATTGGCTCCAAGTGGGCCTACATCATCAGTAGTTTCACTAACAGGGTGACATCTCGTTACATTAGATCTTACCAAACAGTTTGCTGATCCCTCGTTATCTTTTCTCTGTAATTAACTTCTTTGATTCTTTAATTTTGATTTAGTTATTTAACATTAGTTAACCGAGAAAGTCCGACTTGAAATGAAGCCAATTTTCAGTGGGGGCCCAGGGAGAAACAATCTAGGCACATGTCTTTGTAACATGGGAGGAAACCAGAGCACCCAGGGGAAACCCACACAAATACAGGGAGAACATGCAGACTCTGCACAGAAGGCACCCTGGCTGAGAATTGAACCGGAAAAAATCTTGCTGTGAGGTGACAATGCTACCACTGCACCACTGCTCCATCCGATAAGCCATCTTTCTCATTTTTTTCCCTTTTCTTATATATCTTGTCATTAACAATTGTATTACCAAGGTTTGCCATGTGTTTTGTGTAGTTTTATTGTAAGACAGCATGATATTTGTATTAGACCTATCTAAAAACATATTTTCCTCATTATGACCTGCTTTTACTGCGCTACATTCATGTGCCATTGCCAATGTACCAGCAGTGTATAAAACAAGTTTGCTGGTTGCTCATTTTGTACTTGTACAATATAGTATTTTTTTAACTATTAGATGACCTAACCCTATCTTTATAATTGCAGTAGGGTGGAGATTTTGTTTGGTTTCACCATTAACGTTTTTTGTCACAGTATCTACATCATGCATTATTATTTCTTGACTATCAGAAATGTCATCACTAGATTTTTTGTGTGTATCTAAAAGAACCTCGCCATTCTTAGAACTAATAAAGTTTTTTTTTCCTGATGCTAGTGGAATTAACTAGCAATGCTATTTTTCTCCTTCTTAATGTAACCAAGTGTTTCTTGACAGAGATATGTTTCTTCGTAGTATTCTTTGGTGTTTTTACCTTAAGGACGTTTCCCAAGTTTCTTCTTAGTGGGTGTATCTAGTGGTTTGTTTGTTATTTCAATCAGTGGCAACAGATTTAATAAAGACTAACTCACTGTTAATATTGTCTCTAATACTCTTCAGTATTTGATAGAATGCATTCAGCATCCATGACATCATTGTTAAAAGGATACAAAACCTAAACAACATGTCCTACATGGACCAATTCAAATCCCAGCCACTATATATAGTTTCATACAGACTGTATGATATAAAACCATAACCACAATGATAATTGTATGTAATACTTATCTCATTTGTAACTAAAATGCTATTATATCAGTTTTCTGGACATGTGGCAGGCACCTGCATACTTTGCATAACCCCAGTGTTGATTTAATTTCTTCTACGTGTTAATGGTTCCACCAAAGGAGAAGGTGGGAGAAGGTGATTTAAACATAGAAGAATGAATACTGAAACTGGTAAAATGTTTTTTAACAAGAAAAAAAAAAAGCAGGCGGTAACATACCTTTGATTTCATTGACTGATGGACAGAATTATTGTCTAATTGACTTGAGTCAGGTGGGATGTTAAGAATGATCTAACACATTCGGCTATAGAGTTTTTTTTCTGCGGCACACAGCAACCTGATGATTACAATAACTGTTCTGATATTGAAAATAATATCAGAAACAAGATGAGATAAAATGGTGCATCATTAAATAAACATTGACATCAAAGAGCATACAGAAACCTTTTTTGAATAAGCAGTAACACATTGGATAACGATTACTACCTTTCCGCCATACACCTAATACTCAACCCCAACAAGACCAAACTTCTACTATTTACCAACAATAAAATATCTCAACCCCCAAATCCCATTCACCATCTACTCCACTAACAACACCAAAATAGAGCCAGCAGAGCACATCAAACTACTAGGCATCACGATTGATAAATCCCTCAGTTATGACCTGCGCATATCCCAAGCAATCAAGAAGGTCCACTTAAAACTTGGGGCACTCTAGAGATTCAAACAATTTCTCACCCAAACTACAAAAATAGCCATTTCCCAAACCAATCTACTATCTACTCCATTACATGACTCTCCAATTTTCACAAATATAAAGAAAACAAATCTAAATAAACTGGAAACCTGCTACAACAAAATAGCAAGGTTTGCCACCAACCTCCAGTACAGAACACATCATTGTCCAGCTCTTCACAAACTAGACTGGTTGGAACACCCAAACCTATTATGCCTCAAACTACTCACAATTTGTCATTCCATCATCTACCTACCAGATAAAAGTCTAGCCCTTAAAATCTAGTAAAACCCTACTCTAGCAATAGATCCATCTGCTCCACAGACAAACTTCTTCTAGAAGTCTCTAAAGCCAATAATAGTTATGGGGGTGCCTTGTTCTCAAAGCACATCTCCAAAATTTGGAACTTAGTTCTCCAGCCCATTCTTTGCACAGCCACCCCCTCCAAATTCAAAATTCTTCTCTAAGCCCATTTGACTAATAACCAGCTATGTTTCTGCTCGACTCCAGGCTGACCCCTCAGGAATTTTTTGGCACTGTTCATCCTACATTTATTTCTCTCTATTGTCTATATTCCCTGACTCTTTTCATTTGGAGCCTATCTCCAACTAATTACCGTATATTTTTATTCTAATTGTTTAATTTGGTGAGGCCACCACCCCAGCCCTATGTAGAAATGGTTCCCCTTCAGAAGGTCGAATGGCTGAAAATCTCGAAATGCATATGGTCGAGACCATATGTTCTAAATTTCAGAAGCTCGACCTTCTGAATGGTGATCGGCATACAGCGCAGAATGGGAGATTCCTCTTTCTTCACTGTAGTGCAATCTCGGAGTTGGTATAAATAAGTAGCGGGGATGTGGAGGGTGCAGGGGTCTTGCCCCCCTACAGAAACATTGTTTTGTGTTTCGTTGTTTGTTTTTTTTCCCCTTTCAGAAGGTTGAGCTTCTGAAATTCGAGCATATGACTTCGGCCATATGCATTTCGAGATTTCAGCCATTTGATCTTCTGAAGGGGAACCGTAGAAATACATTAATGTTGTAGTTTCTGATGTGTTGCATTCAAGGACCAACAAGTACATAATGTGTAATATGTGTGACTAACCATCCTTATTGCATTATTTGCATTACTGCTGCTTGTTTTTGCTTACTATGTAGCATGTGATTTTTTTACACTCCATGTTCACACTGTTTTACTATGTAACTTGGAGCTTTCCTCCCCAGGCTGCTGCTGAAAACAGGCCTTTTTTGGACTCACTCGGACACTCCAGGTAAACAAATGTAAAATAAATAAATACTTTAGCACAGTACATATGGATGGCATGACATGCCTACAGAATGAAGTAAAAATGAAATGACAACAATTTTTAAACATTTCAGTTTTCATACAAGTGGGACGATACAGCATGGCAGTGCAAGTAACGCCATAATGACTCACTAATGTCAGGTAAAGATAAACTTGTAAAGCACTTATTTAGCAATTGACCTGATTGTTACAGCCCTTACAGGAGTATGTAACAAATGTTACGCACTCCCCTGAGCACTGATATGACTGGGTATTGAGCTAGGAACACTCTTTGCCTCTCAACTGCCCCAACTATTTTGCTGTGTTACTAAGGATTACAGTCAGTCAGGAATATCAGAATTATAGGAGAGTATTCATAGCCCTGCTCTCCATTAATGTGTAGCACTAAACCACAAAGTGTGGTGTTACATCATTATTTAAATAAGGTCAACTGAGCTCTTTTGTACTGACTATGGAAACATACGGGTGTTTTGGTAAAAACTCCTCCCTACAGCAAAAGCATAATATACAAAAGACACACCAAATAAATAATGATAGCACAAGCAAACAAATGAGCCTGAGCAACGAAACCAAACAAGTCAGCATAAAATATAATAAAGTACTTGCTCAGGGTCAAACCCGGCACTATATTCAGATGGAATGTATCGACCGAGGCCAAGTAAATGTTAGAAGTTAGAGTCTATTCAGACCAATCCACTCATAGGACAACCACAATGATGCAGGCAGCGTGGTGCATACAAAAGCACAAACAGGAACACAAGCAGAACTTCAAAAATGAAATGAATAATCCAAGTTGGTAATCTAAAAAGTTGCTTCCAAATTAATATCAAGTACTAGGTATCTCTTCAGACCAAGTAAAATACAGCCTTCAAAAAATCTTGGTATCATTCAGTACATCAAAGATAACAAGTCCTTTATTAACATATGTTTGGTAAGCGCTTTCGCCAAGCGGTTTTTTCAAACCATTAGAAACACAGCAATGATAAAATACACCTTTTATATAAGTTAAACATAATTGATTAATAAAGGTGTTCAATAACCAATTGACTACATAAAGAATTCATAGCCCTGCTCTCCATTAATGTGTAGCACTAAACCACAAAGTGTGGTGTTACATCATTATTTAAATAAGGTCAACTGAGCTTTTTTGTACCGACTATGGAAACATACAGGTGTTTTGGTAAAAACTCCTCCCTACAGCAAAAGCATAAGATACTTAAGACATAAGCATTGGGGGAGAGCTGTTATGAGAATCTATGTCTCAAACACATAATAAGCTGGTTATGATCAGAGACCCAGTCATAATTCTCTATACAATACACTGAAGGTTTCCAAATCACATGTATGTGTGAAGGGCTGCTGCATTTATGCAACTGAAATATAAAGAGAAGTGCATAATTTGTTTTCTTATAGTGTATGTGCATTTTTGCAAGGACTCTAGCAAAAATTGTATCATGCCTTAGAAGAGCTGAGATACTAATTCAGGTAGAGCCATGTGGATACAAAGTTATTTATTAAAAGGAATTGTTTTCAAAAGTGAGTGCTGATTGGTCCACATTAAGAAAAATATAATTAATGCTTCCATTTGATTATATTCTTGCATGTTTACATAGGCAATGTTTTAGTGTCTTTAGTGTTAACACTTTACAGTCTATACAATACAAAATAGTATTGTGATGAGGTGGAATGAAACAGTTGATACTTTCAGCTAGAAACTATTTTATGAATTAAATTGTCTGATGTCTTTTTTCACAGAGCTACGCAACAGCAGGGGCTAATGCCTGACATGACGAGTCGATTCACCTGCAAGGGGAAGCAGGTGTTTCATTTCTTGGGATGCAGTACCTTTGCAGAGTACACAGTCTGTGCTGATATATCTGTTGCTAAAATTGATGATAATGCCCCCTTAGACAAAGTGTGCTTGATTGGCTGTGCTATTCCTACTGGTTATGGTGCTGCGATCAATACTGCTGAAGTAAGTACTTCTCTATATTTGTTCCATGCAAATATGAGGTAATTTATAAATTATTTCACAACTAAATTTGACATCTGTTTAACAAAAGTAGGAATGAAACTTTCTTTTTTACTCCTTGTTGTCCTTGAGTTTGGGTTAGCATTCTGTTGTTAATCCTTGCACAAAACTGACTTTGAAGTCTCCAAAACCTGCCCATATTATCTTGATCAACTCTAGTTGTTAAAATCTGGCTTTAAAGGCTAGAAAAATAAATGTCTTATTTTTGGGTCTGATCCCAAACTCAAAAGATTAGATTCTCCATTCAGTACAGAATTCTGAAATGATGCATTATGTGACTGTACCTGTCGGCATAGTCACAGATGATCCCTGTGATGGCAGTTGAGTGGCTTAAGTAAAAGAATTCCATGCATAGGTCTCAACCTCTAAAGTGGCCAATGTGGAACACAGACCCTAACAATGTGTGACAAATGGTCAAAATGTGGAACACCCTATTTTTGCACTGCGCGAAAACGCACCATTGCCATGGAGCTTGGTAGAACTAACATTCAATACCACACTTCTCAGATCCAAAAACCTTTAATCTGCAATACCATAACCACACCATAAGTAAATGAAACAGCACTTAGATAATGTAGTAAATGTGATTTTTATGTTTGTAAACAGACATATTGCAATTCACACAAAGTTTAGACCAAGTTAAACATCCTATTCCTATCATATGTCACTCTGATGTAGACTTACTGTAATACTGTATGCTGCTGTGGCTTTCTTGGCAGCCTAACACATGTAGTAAATGTGATTTTTATTTTTGTAAACAAACATATTGCAATTCACACAAAGTTTAGACCAAGTTAAACATCCTATCATACATCTGATGTAGACTTACTGTAGTACTGTATGCTGCTGTGGCTTTCTTGGCAGCCTAACACATGTAGTAAATGTGATTTTTATTTTTGTAAACAGACATATTGCAATTCACACAAAGTTTAGACCAAGTTAAACATCCTATCATACATCTGATGTAGACTTATTGTATGCTGCTGTGGCTTTCTTGGCAGCCTCTAAAACCGGTTTTGGCAGCTTAATATCACAGACATCCAGTTCTTCATTCATTTTAATTGCCAACAAAGAGTTCAGTGTTTTTACACTCAGAGACTGACGCAGTTCAGTTTTCACTTTCCACACCATACTAAATGCCCTTTCCGCTTGTGCATTAGAGTGTGGCAAGCAAAGTAGGCTCATCATCAGCTGCTTAAAGAGTGGCAGTTTCCCTTCAGTGCAAAGGTCCCTCAGAAGGTGTGCCCAGTACTGTGACACACATGAGTGGGGCCCATCTACTGGGCCTGTCAGATTCCCAGTGTCCTCGATCTGATATTGGGTGAACTCATTGATTAGTTGTTCGGCCTCAACATCATTTTCACATACACCCAGACGGAAGCCCACATCTCTGACAAGCCCTGAAGAAATGTCCAATTTTTTGGCTGGATTAATAAGTAATGCAGCGTCTTTCAGTAAGTGATCCTGCATGGGAAACTTTTTCAGCATTTTCTGCAGCACTGCAGCATAAAAAGCTGCAATTTTTTTATAAAAGTTAAATTCAATGACTGTGCCAGCAATATCCTCCTTATGGCTGTTCATGTACTGCTTGACTTCATAGCCAATACGAAGTTCACCATTTGGTAGAACACAGCTACTGTCAGTCAACACTGACACATCACTGTGTTTGATTAGTCTGACAGCAGATGCAGGTCTGAGGAGTCTGCCAGCATACTGCTGCAGGAGTTTATGCACAGTGGCATGCAGTGTCAGCAGCTGACTTTCTCTGCTCTGAAGCTGTATGTTGAACTCCAGTAAGGGTTCCAGTGCATACTTAAGGAACATAAAAATCATATGCACTTCATGACTCTGCAAGTTTTAGAAATTAAGTCAATCTTAGCAGACCTTGGCTCTGCAGACAGAAAATATGAATTTAGAGCTGGCCACATGTCCAGGGTTCTGTTAATAACCTTACCAAGACTGAGCCATCTAGTAGGTGCATGTCTAATGATCTTGAGGGGTCAGTATCTGTGAACAAAGCAAATTCCTGAAGTTTTTGTTGTCTTTGTGCACTGGAACTGAAATGGCAATACAGATCTGATACAAGTTCTTCAACTGGTGAATGTAGTGCTTTTACAGCAGCCTTATTACAGAGATCTGCCAAGTGGCAGAGACACCCCATGTTTACAATTGTGGGCTTCACCTCCTTTAAACGAGACAGCACAGAATTGTGTTTTCCAATCATTGAGGCAGCATTGTCTGAAGAAAAGCCCACAATGTTGGAAACTGGAATGTTAAATTTTGTCAGGCTGGACATTAAAGAATCAAACATTGTTTGTCCAGTTCCGGACACACATTCTGGCATATCAAGGAACCTTGTCACATTTTTGCTTGCCTTTTCATCAAGGTAACCAACAAGGATGACTAACAGTTTGTCATCTCCCATGTCTGTGCTTTGGTCCATATAGACACAGAATGGTGTTTTCTGGCAGGCTGCTGCAGCATCATTCTGGTAATGAGGCCCCAGCACATCCCGTGCAATGCATGCTGCCTTTGTCGCTCCACATGTCATTTTACGAAGAACATCTTGATCCTCTCCACACTTCTTCATAAATTTCAGGATGTGTTCTCCTGCTGCAAATGATAAGTTGTGTTTAGCAAGGAGAGACACAAAACCAACCTCTGCCTCAACCACCTTTGTACTTGCTAAACTCTGTGATCCAAAGAAATCCACCATAGATCTTCCAGCTGCATGCTTGCAATTCTGCCTATGTTTCTCACTGTTGGCATGTCATTGCAGGTCATGTCGGCCCCCATGATGGATTGTGAAATCTGTGTTACAAGTCTTGCAGAAGGCAAATTTCACTCCGCGCCTACTCATAGAAAGCCAGTCAAAGGCACTTGCCCAGCTTGGCTGAAAAATTGTGTATCTTCTCTTCTTTGGGGTGTGAGCTGTATCTACATCCCTGTCCTCACTGCAGTCTGGGTAGTCTGTACCTAGCAGGTTTGCAAAACAGTGGTGTTAGACAATGAAACAAATGGGACTAAGTGCAGAAAGGAAAATTAGAAGATGTCCTCAACAGCAAAGATACACGACAATAGGGCCATAACCTACCCATATCACTGGAAGTTTCCTGACTTTGCACCCTCTTCTCTTGCTCATCTCTGCTCCTTTTGTTTACTATAAAGGCTTGCATGCTTCACTTCCTTGCCTCAATGACACTTTCAATCCTCTGGTGCTCACTTGCCCACCTATCTTTATCCAAAAACAAAGTCAATTAGTTTCAGAGACATACGAGGATGACAAGCAGCAAAAACATACAAACTTTAAAAACTGCTCAATAAACTTAGAAAGTTGCTACAAGGACCTGTCATTGCATACAGCCCCCCCCCCCAAAAAAAAATATATAAAATAGACATTGGGGACAAGCAGCAGACCTGTCTTTGCATACAGTTTCTCCAAAAAAAGGCAATTACTTTGAGACGTACTAGTGGACAAGCAGCAGAAACATGCAAACATTTTAAAATATTGCTCTTATAAACCTAGAAAGGGCAATTACTTTCAGAGACATCCTAGGGTGACAAGCAACAGAAACATACAAACACTTTAGTTGATCTTAAAGCCGTACTTCTCAGATAATGGACTGCCATCATGTTGATTTTTCCAGTGTGATTCCTTTAGCAAAAAAGTATGCAGTGGCAAGCAGTATTTTGTTTCATCCAATTAAATGGTTGTAATATCTGTAAAGTTATACAGGGTGATATTGCTATAACCTGCCACTGCTGCCAGCATGTTTAGTTTTTAATTTAAGACGTAAGCTTTCAATATCTTACTTTGTCTGCTGTGTCCACAAATAGCATAGAGGAAACAGTGTGGGTACTGTTATAAGTGTACAGTATTCCTCTTGCTTTGCCTGCTAAGATAATGTTCTCTAATGTGCTGGGTATTCTGATGTGTGGTCAGTGGTCTCACCTTCGATAACCACATCGCCACAACAGTCAGGAAATCCTTCTATGTGGCACACCTCATCACTAAGGGCTTTTCATCCAGAAAAAAGGAGGTCATTGTCCCACTGTACTCATCCCTCATTAGACCCATTATCGAATACAACGCCCCATCTGGTATGTACCTCTGAAGACATTTGCAACAACTGGAAAGGCCACAGAAATACCTCACTAAAAGAATCACAGGCCTAAAGCAGATGCCCTACTACACTGACCGAAAAACTCCAGCTATACTCTTGTCGCATATAGTCTACTCAGAGGCGATCTCTGCTTAACATACAAGGCCATGTCAAACCCAAAGCTGTTGGACATGCCACACTTAAAGAAATCCCAATCCCTCAGAGCCACACGCTCCAGGGATCTAAATCTTGTCATCACAATAAACAAAACATGCTGGAGGGATAGGTTCCTGACCCAGAGACTCCCCTGACTCTGGAATAGATTACCCATACATGTCAAGCAGAGTGCCTCTTTGGTCCTCTTCAAAAGGAATTGTTACGGCTAGGCTTGTATATGCCTTAGGGCTGGTAGCCTAGTACCAACCTATGAAACTATGGATTTTGTGACTAGACACAGCTTACCTAAAACTTTTCATTCTACAAATCATGATGGACATGGTATTATACCAATACCACATAATTAACACTGAAGTATGGATGGATTTGCTGCCTAAAATGTGTAGATAAGGAAATCCATGCATAACCCATACCCTTTTACATGCTAAAGATGTAAATATTTCATTACTGAGGTGGGACAGCACAAAGATTTAAAAGCATTTGTATTTACTTTTGTAAAACAGGTAGAGTTCACATTAATGTGTGCACAGCACATATCTGTCACTAGTGTGTATAAATGCTAAGATAAGTGTAGACTATGACTGTCCACATTTTCCTGACCTCTTTTAAATGTTGAGAGTATACTGCTAATTTCTGCTATATAAGATTTTATGTACACACACTCGCATATATATTCAATCAAAATATTTCTATACATCTGCAGTGCTCTTAAACACACACATTGTTCTTGGCTACATAGAATTCCTTCATGTAACATTAAGATTTATAAAAAAATCTTCCTTGTTACTAAACTAACTGTATGAACTTAGATGCCACTTTTTGAAAGAGCCTAGAAGCACAAGAAAGTTAAGTGACTTGCTTAAGGTAATTCAAAAAGCTGCAACTGGCAGAAAAAAGTATGGTAATCTATATATGAAAATAAAAGCATATTATATATGGAGTGAGAGTCACACATACTGCTAATTCTCAATCTATTTAAGTAATGTGTCCATAATGACCACTGAGCATCCCAGCAATATGCCTATAATGACCAACGCGCAACCCGTGATATATCAGCAATGTGCCCATTAGGACCACTGAGCAACCTGTATATCAGCAATCTGTTCACAATGACCATTGAGCACTCCATACATCAAAAATGTGTCTAATGGCCACTGGGCACCCCATATATTAGCAATATATTCATAATGACCTAACACCACCACAGACACAGTTTTCAGTCTAGTGTATGATGGAACTGGCTAGTGGCTACGTTTTCTCATTCTCTCTAATTCTCTCATAGTACTACCTCTGCATTGTTTAAGGTCCTCCCTTCACTAATCATTATGAAATTAATACATCTAGAACAGGTTTTATCAGTAACATGTCAGTCTGATCTATCCCTGCCATATATTTAGCAAGACAAGAGTTAAGAATGCCCTACCTGAAAATCCCCAAGACAGAATTCATCCATTTAGCCCATAACAAAACAACTTTCTCTTTAAGTATGATGAAAGAAAAGGACATAAAAAAGATTAAATAATTTAATAGAGACTCACTGCCAGCCATACCATCCTATGTGCCTAAGTGAAAAAAATGTCACCCCCCCGTCATAAAAAAGGGGTAGAAGGTAGACATAAGTAAAATAAAGCAAAATGCCAGCACCTGCTATGATCACATGCTCTTACCCTTGTGCCAACAAACAAAAATCAGTTTCTCAATAAGCAAGCTGTTTAGAACCAGTTAGGGAAGTATAACAGTGAACGTTGTTTCTGGTCACTAACCACCAAGTATATTTACACACACAAACACAAGAATCTTAACATTTTTTTCCAAAAAAAGAAATGAAATAAAATGTTAGCAACTACTACCTAAAACTTCTTACCTCATTGCCAGCAAACAAAAAAGCAGTCTTTCACTACACAAACTGTTTTGAATCATTTATGGGAAGGAAAGGACAAAAGTTTTCTTCTTGCCACTAACTGCCTGATGTAGGTACACACCCCAAACCTTTTGGCAGCTGTTTTTAGTAGAGACAGGAACAAAAAGTAAATTTAAGCAAAATGGCAGCACCTAATACCTTCACATGTCTTACCTCAATGCCAGGGGAAAAAAAGAAAAGCCTTTCACTGCTATTTTATATCCCTTGGCGGGTAGTGAAAGGTTGAACTTTGCTTTTAGCCAGTAGCCACCAGGTGTAAGTATACACTCATATCTGAGCTTCTTTTAGTAAAGAAAGAAGTAAGAGGTGTGACTGAGGAAGCGTGTGGTAATTGCCCATACTGCCATCTCTTTTCTTACCTCAGTACCTGCAGATAAAATATAAAAAGGAAACCCTTCCCTAAGCAAGCTGCTGTACACCATTTCCAGAAAGAAGATTGAACTTTGCTTCAAGCCAATAACCAGCAAATATAAGTACATACCCCCCAAGCTTCATGTTCTTTTCTGTTAAGAAACAAAAGTAAATTAAACCTAAATGGCAGCACTTGCTACCGTCGCATTTCTTACCTCAGTCAGTACCAGCAAACAAAAGAAAAGCAATTTTTCACTGTTGTTTTGTATCCTTTGGGGAAAGAACGAACTGAACTTTGCATTCTGGTTACTGACTTGCAAGCACAGATACGCAAGTTTCTTTTAGTTAAATGGAAATAAGTAAAATATAACACAATACAACACCAACTACCTTCATATTTCTTACCTCAACAAGAAAAAAAAAACAGAAAAGCAAATTCCTAAGTAAGCTGTTTTGAATCTTTTGGGGGGAGGGCAGGATTGAACTTTGCTTTTATCTTGTAATCACTGACTATAGGTACACACCATCCAATGTTCTTGTAAGCTTCTTTTAATTTAAAATAAAGCAAAATGCCAACACCTATTGGCTATTGGTGCCCATGGAAAACAGCCCAAAACTAAACTTAATCCGCCACTGGCCAGATGCATTTTCTATGAATGCGGGTTTCAATGTAGTTTGATTGAATGTGAGTTTCAAGGGCAAAGAAGTTTACTGTTGTTCATGCCAAGTCTGTTTTCATTATGAGACTGTATTGTTTTGTTTAGGAAATGGCTGTCAGTGTTTGTGTTATAAAATTTGAAATAAAAGTTGTAAATTAAATCCAAATATCTGTAATCATTGTAGAAGTAAAGAAGAAAACACTATACCCACTGACAGGTTTGAACAGTGTTTATGGTAGCTGGGGAAAATAGCCAAGTAATGGGACACTGGAATGGCTGCCAGGAGGGTGGGTGCGGCAAGTGGGTGCCTGACCCATTACCCTGCCAAGGACCTCATTTGACCATGGTCCAACTCTGGGTGAATGTGAATGGGATATGCCTAACCTGCATTATAATTACTGGCATACATAATCAATCAGCCAACTTTCTTATTTCTATTTTCATTTATTCTTTTTCTGACAACACTTAAATTGCAAATTTTCATTTATTCTTTCTCTGACAACACTTAAATTTCAAGTTATTGCTGTATGTACTGGTATTGCAAACATTCAAGTGCCATAGTGGTTGGATTACTAAACTGCTGACATGATTCAGGAAGCTAGCCTGTTACTGGTTCAGTACTGTGCTGTATTTGAGCAAATAAGAGAGTGAAAATTGAAGTCATTATCCTCAAAGCAAAGCAGAGGACAAGAAGCCGCTGTTGAAGACTTGACTGCAAAATTAGAGTAATGGGTATAAAGTGGAGTAGTCAGCATACATTTTGTTAGTTTGCTGCAGTCTGTCAGAAAACTGATAAGAGCAGAGTGAAGCCAGAAAACAAGGAAGTTAATAATGAAAATTACTGAATAAAATAAGCAGAGTGGAGCTCCTTGTGTCAGGGGGCTCAGGGCAAAGTCATATTTGTCCCTCCCGTAATCCTCTCCTATAGCTCACACATAACAGGCAGGGTAGTTAGAGGAATCCATAATCAGAATGCTTGTCTCCCTAATAAATTAAAATACCTGAGCTATAAGGCATGCCACAGACAGCATGCCTTCACCCTTACCTTATTCGGATCTGGACTGACTGGATTCTCTCTGCAACTGGCTAGCACCACTCCTTCCTTTAATCCGACCGACATAGTAGTATGATCGACTCAACTAACTGTTCGACGACTCCAACACAAGTACACAACAACGATCAAAATGGCAGCACAGCAAAGCAAAATTCCCTCCTGAGTCCAGACTCCTGGAAGCCCTTTTCAAGCATTAATTTGGCGCGAAAAGGCTTCCAGGACATGATTGGTCTGCATTTGGCTCCCGTTCTCTGCATATTCTCTACTTGATTGACTCGTAGGCCGAGTTTGCGATTGGCTGTAAATGCGGTCTACGAGCCAATCAAATTAAAAACTGCAGAGCACAGCCAACTATGCATTGGTTTGTATACCGCAATGCCAATTGGCAGTAATTGCGGTACACAAACCAATCAAAAGCCTTGTAGCGGAGTCACAGCTGTTCAATGCGGAACAGCGGAACAGTGGCTTCGCTCTTCATTAAATGCGGTGCGTTCCGCATAATCCGGAGCACTTGGATGCTCTGATTCCATGTCAGGGTGAGTTTTACCACAATGCATTATATTGTGTGAGCTGGTGATACACTTTTTGGGGTTTTCCCTCTTTCTTCATTGTGGTGCAACCATGGAGTAGATATATATAATTTGGAGAGTGTCATGGGCTTGCCTCCCCTGCAAAAAAAAAAAAATTTTTTTTTTTTTTAGATTTTTTTAGGTTGAAAAAATTATTGTCAATGACTCACAAGTAAACTGTCAATCTCTCAAGACATCATGGTGCTCTTCAGAGGTCTTTTTCAGATTAGATCTTTCTTTATCATTGCCCACCATTTTAGTTACTACAAATCTTGACTTAGCATATGAGTAATATCATCTTCCTCACTTAGGAAGACTTGCCATCAATACAATTGTTGCACTTCTACATGTTTTCTGTAGCCAACCACACCATCTAAGATTTGGACAATGAGATACTCCAACTAACATTGTTTATCTGTTTAGTCGTTGTTATTTCACTGTCTCACTCAGGATAATTTAAAATGTTTTTCCCCACATTAGATCAAAACAGACTTGCACTTTGTACAAAGGTAAATATGATGTTTGCAATTCAGAGACAAAGAATATCTGGAATTGAATAATTTAATAAGATCTAATGATCAAAACCTAATAGAACTGCATAAACGTATCCGTCCCTCAAGCAAAAATCTCCTATCCTTCACCCTTGCGCGTCAATGGAACTCCCTACCTCCATCCATCCGTACCACCACAAACATCTCTTCCTTTAAAAACTCACTCCACTCACACCTAATTCTCAATGGAAATGCTCCTGCTCCCTCCCCTCTTAATCTCTTCTCCTCTCTTCATCTCACTCTTCTCGGATTCCATACATGGTTTTAGCAGGAACCGATCCATGTGTAAACAACTACTCGTGATTTACAATGCTGATACTTTTTATCTCAGAAATTGTATCTGTTAAATGAAATATTTTATCTGTAATTAGTATAACCTAAACTTTGATTGTCATTTTTCCTTTAGAAATTGTATGTTTAAATGCAATTTTTTTACTAGTACTTTTGTACCTACTATAACAAAAGCTTCAATTGTAATTTTGTTGTAATTATTGTTTTGTTTTTGGAGCTTTTCTCCCCAGGACTCCATTGAAAACAGGTTCTTCAAGGCCCAATGGACTATCCTGGTAAACCAATGGCAAATAAAATAAATAAATAAATAAATAATTTACAATATGAAGGGTGCCTTATGCCATTTTTTACAATACTTTAAACAAGTGTATACAAATACATTTTATGTTATTACAGCTTATGCCTTAGCACAATCCAGGAAGCTATCAGGAGGTATACTATAAGGAAACATGCAGTACACCTTGGCACAATCCAGGAAGCTAATGGGTGTATACTATAAGCAAATATGCAGTACACCTTGGCACAATCCAGGGAGCTATTAGGGGTATACTATAGGGAAACATGTGGTACACCTTGGCACAATCCAGGAAGCTATCAGGGGGTATACTATAAGGAAATATGCAGTACACCTTGGCACAACCCAGGAAGCTATAAATCTCAAAGAGCAGTCAGATAGCCATTTCCACTGCAAACCACAATGTTTTCTCACATAGACACAGCACCAGCAACCACAATGTAAAATAGGCTTAAATCTATCCTTTCGGTGTTGAAGGACTTCATCTTGTATAAGTGTCTCAGGGTGCACTCTTTCTAAAAACATAGATTTTAACAAAGCATTCTCATTAATAAAATCATTCTCATCAGACGTCATCCTACTTCCCTGAACGTATTGACCCTTTACAATACTTTTCTTTTGGGAAAATGAATGGGCGCTTTGAAGTGTAAAAATGAGTTACAATGCATGTCTTTCCTATGGACCTTAGATACAAACTTGTTATTGTCTTTCATAATGGTAACATCAAGATAATTAATACTTTCGTATCCAGTTATATAAGTGAATTTCAAAAAGTCAGTACTATTCGATACGTAGTCAAAAAATTCATTCTCTACATTTTACATCTAGTTTTTACATCGATTCCTCACAAGGATGGTTTAGATTTTTTTGAAGAAATCGTAAGAAAGGACAAAAAATTTAGAGAGAAAGAAATGTATGTGTTTTTAGCATTAATGGAAATGGTTCTCGACAATAACTTTATATATTTCAAGGGCAAATTTTTCTGCCAAACTAAGGGAGTTGCCATGGGAGCTATGTATACCCCTACATATGCCAATATGGTACTCTCATGGTGGGAGGAGAAATTTGTGTTCAGTTCTAGATTTAGAGAATGTTGGGTGCTTTAAAAATGTTTTTTGGATGATATTTGTCTTTATGGATAGAAAGTGAAGAAAGATTTATAGAATTTTTTGACTACATATCGAATAGTACTGACTTTTTGAAATTCACTTATAAATTGGATATGAAAGTATTGATTATCTTGATGTTATCATTATGAAAGACAATATCAAGTTTGTATCTAAGGTACACAGGAAAGACATGCATTGTAACTCATTTTTATCCTTTCAAAGCACCCATCCATTTTCCCAAAAGAAAAGTATTTTAAAGGGTCAATACATTCGGGGAAGTAGGATGACGTCCGAGGAGAATGATTTTATTAATGAGAGTGCTTTGTTAAAATCTATGTTTTTAGAAAGAGGGTACCCTGAGACACATGAAAGAAACACAAGATGAAGTCTTTCAACACCGAAAGGGTAGATTTAAGCCTATTTTAGAATTTTATATTGTGGTAGCTGGTGCTGTGTCTATGTGAATAAACATTGTGGTTTACAGTGGAAATGACTATCCGAGTGCTTTTTGAGATTTATTGGTTACTGTTTGGGCACTTTTCCTCCTTTGTACTGGTTACAGTCCAGGAAGTTATTGGGGGTATACAATAAGGAAACATGCAGTACACCTTGGCACAAGAAAGGAAGCTATCGGGAGTATACTATAAGGAAACATGCAGTACACCTTGGCACAATCCAGGAAGCTATTGGGGGTATACTATAAGGAAACATGCAGTACACCTTGGCACAATCCAGGAAGCTATTGGGGGTATACTATAAGGAAACATGCAGTATACCTTGATACAATCCAGGAAGCTATCAGGGGTATACTATAAGGAAACATGCAGTACTCCTTGGCACAATCCAGGAAGGTATTTGGGATATACAATAAGAAAACATGTAGTACACCTTGGCACAAGAAAGGAAGCCATTAGGGGGTATAATATGAGGAAACATGCCGCATTGGTAGTATGGACAGTTCTGTAGTATGTCATAAGTGATGGTTTAATAAAGATGTTTACTGTGTAAAAAAAGGGGGCAGGAATTGAATAATTTATGTAATGTTGCTTAGATTATATGATTGTTCTCTGTTGCATACCGCTTTCTCAGAGGCGATCTCTGTCTAACGTACAGAGCCATGTCCAACCCAGAATTGTTGAACATGCTCCATCTTAGCAAGATCAAATCTACTCGAGCTACACGCTCTAGGGATATAAACCTCAACACAACAATGAATAGAACATGCTGGAGGGATAGATTCCCTTCGCAGAGACTTCCCTCACTATGGAACAGGGTCCCGATCTACATAAGACAGAGCCCCTCACTATCACACTTCAAGAGGAACCTTGATGAGTGGATGGGTAACAAAGTTCACACCGGGGATCACACCAACAGCACTACTAGATAGAGGCCAAGGGTACTAGCTGCTAGTACAAGGGTCTAGGGAACTACTAAAGGGGCGGTGAATACCACACAACGTGGCTGGGCTAATATATGCCTTCGGGCAGATAGCCCAGTACCAATCTATGAACCTATGAACCTATATAGCAATATATGTGAAGTATGCAGTTTGTTAACGTTAATTTGTTAATACAGTTTGATTACTTTTGTATAAATGTAAATTTGCCTATGTCACAAGTGATAATTCAAAAAAGGTGTTTTAAAAGTTATATCAGTTTTGGAGTATTAAGTTTTATTTAGTTTATACTAACATACAATTACAGAAAGGATTGGACACACATATACACAAAGATAACAGTATGCAGTATTTCTGAATAGTTTTTATTTGATAAAGATGCATTTGATATAGTGGAAAGTGCTGCCTCATGAAATATGTTCTGTATTTCAATACCCAAATCAGGACTGTATACCTGTCGAGCCTTTTAAACATGTTTTGAAGCAACAGTTTTGGTCCAAATTTGCAAAAAAAAGAAAAGAAGCAGAAACTCCTATCCAGTGGCTTAGTTCAAAACTACAGGAGTAGATTTATTTAATTTTTTTTTTGCATCATGCTATTATAGGTTATGGCTGACATGAGCTAAATATGCAAATACACAAAAATATATATTGTGAAAAAATGTAATAACAGTGGACTAAATTGATTACTAATAAACTCAAATTCCTAACACAGAAGGACTGGGCAGGGTTGTTGAAATGTTTGACTCAACAGGATTAGGGCCTCCTCACAAGTGGAAAGTTTCCTGTTTTGTTGTAATGCCCAAGTTCAAAGACTAGGGGGCTGGTTTACAGTAAATAAACTTACACCTCATACATGAAAAGCTAATTCAATGCTATTTAGTAGATTTCAGCATCTTAAGAATGCAGCCAGCATCACAATCTATGATCCCACTGATTCTTCCTCAGCATTAACCTATTCAAGCTATACTTGGGACAAATTCAGCCCTGTATTTTCTTCACTCCCGAGACAGAAGTAATAGCCATCAAGGTATTGATTCAGCTAAAAGCATATAATTAAATATCCAACTTATTGACTTTAGAAGCCAGACGAGCTATGGCAGCCAGTGGATTGCTTCCCAGGTTAGACTATGCACTATCCATCATTTCTTAGCTCTCTCCCCAAAACACTTTCCAGACATCTTTTACTCCAGACCACAGAAAATAAAACCATCAGATTTATTCTTCTGTCCAGCAAAAGGGAACATTACCATGGTCTACAAATGTCATTGGCTGCCAGTGTCAGCTAGAGTCATATTACTCAAATACCCTTATCTACAAATTACTACATAACAACTACTGTGTCCATCTCTCTTAGACATAGATTATGTGAAAGGGAACAAATGTATTCTCTTAGAGGATTTAAACCTATATCTCTAAGGACACTCCCATACAAACTAGTTGTTACTGGAAAAGCCTTCCCAAAGGCAAAACCTAACTTGATGGAATGCCATTTGTGAAGGCAAAGGAATGGCATTTTAAAAATAAACATAATTAAATAATTACAAAAAAGAATTAGTATAAAATAAATACATCAACCCCGGAATTCATGAAGCTTGTGCCATGTGTAGGCGTAGCGTAGGTGGTATAACGCCAAATATGGCCGCCGAGCGATTCAGGTACGATCCAATTCCACATGCACTACCAGAATATCTGCGCAGCTCTCAGCTCATGTATGCTAATCACCCCATGCGCAGTACTGCAGCATGCAAATAAAGGTACATAGCGATTCATGAAGTGGTGCAGGCGTAGCGTAAGCATACAGAAATGTAAACCAAAAGAAACGGTTTACATTTTTCCAAACAGAACATCGGAGCCATGAAAACGGACCAAACTTACGTATTACAAAGTTAACATATGCCAATGGCTAAATAAACAGCCAATGGCATAACAAAGCATGCACAACACATAAAAAATAACATTTAATATCATGGCCACAGTAATGCAAAGTACAACCGCAGGGCATGTGTGCGCAAATGGGAACACAAGGAGAATATATACAGATGTCCTAAATTGCAATGTAATACAAATCATGATTTCACCATAATAGTCAATGGTATGCATGCTACACCACAACCAAGCTGCAAGGGTTGCTAAGGGTTTGTGACAGTGTTCGGCGCGGTAACTATGAATTAGTAGTCAATGCCATGCAAATGAGGCAAGTAATACTGAATCTCAAACGTCCCACCGGCCTAAGGATGATGCAGCATACTGTGCAGCACTACAACACCGAGGAGTGGTCTGGAGGTATACATGACATCAGCAGTGGGGTGTGCCACTGTAGCTGTAAGCACATTGGAGCAATGCAAATCCGGGTTGCCCATTGCTAAGCAAAGCCGCAGGATAGGGGTGTGGATGTAGGTATTGCTTTGCTTAGCTGAGAGCACACATGGTGCCCAAAAGCGCATGTGTACGTGGATGACAACGTGCCCAAAACCCGGTAAACGGACGCACATGCCGCACATCACAGCTCAAACAGGAAGTTTACAGGAAGACAATAAGGAAATGCCGCAGTAGGGTAATTGGAGTACAACTGAGTAATTAACACCTATTAACTCACAGTGGGCCATTGACGGCAGCTAACAAGGCTGCTAGTAGCAACCTGCAGAACAGGATAGGGGAGGTGTCGGATTGCAAAGAAAAGAGAACTGTCACCGCAGAGCAAAGCAAACCTGTAGTAGATTGGCTATAGAACACATTTCGCAACCAAATCCTGGTCTGGGAAAGTACAAAACAAAAAAGCAGGCTGCTGGATGCATGCCCGACAATGGGAGGGGAATTGTTAAGAAAAGTGAAGGCAAAGACAAGAGGTGATCTATGGCAGCTAAATGTAATTCAACACCAAAGGCACCACAATAGCAGTACCTGTGGTAAAACACATAAGATATCCTGCAGCTCTTATTGTACATACACACCCTATGACATCATCAGTGTTCAAAGCACAATAGTATAAAGTGTGAAGGCACCTCACACACACCCATGTATTCCCAAACACTGCACCATCGGTGTAAACAGACGGGGAACTTTTACAATGTACTTGTTGGGAGCTGCCATAGCTGTGATTCATCACCATGTGTTGGAGACTAAAGGTGGTGTGGAGGTTGATGCTGACAACCACCTCAGGCCACGGAGGAGGAGAAGAGTGTTCAGACCAAGGGTAACCTACCAGGGGCTACATTATCTGAAGATAGTAGAGCATTACAGGGTGGACAGGGACATCATACAACAAATTGTTGAGCTGTGCCGGCCACACCTCAGATCCAGGAACAACAGAGGGGAATCCATCCCAGTGGACACGAAGGTATGTATAAGCTTGAGAATACTAGCCACAGGTACCTTTCAAAGGCCAACTGGAGATATCATGGGGATCTCACAGGCATCAGCATCCAGGGTACTCCATCAGTTCCTGGATGCCATGTTATCACATGCCAATGAGCATATATACTCCCCCCGAACGCAGGAGGAGTTGGCCAGCAATATGCGTCTCTTCCACCATGTGGCAGACTACCCAGAGGTACTGGGTGCAATAGACTGCACGCACATACATATCGAGTCACCATCCGGTGAGCATGGTAGGCGCTACATAAACCGCAAGGGATACCACTCCGACTGCCAGATTATGTGCAATGCCCAGGGCATTATCACGGATGTGTGTGCTGGCAGCCCTGGAAGCTACCACGACTCCCACATCTGGCATGCCTCACAGCTGTATCAGGTATTTGTCAGGGGGGAACATCCCATATGGCCACCTTGTGGGGGATGCTTTCTATGCACTGGAGCCATGGATAATGACTCCCATCAGAAATTCACACACATCCATGCAAGAATGCCATAATGAGGCACACGCACAAACCAGAATCATCATAGAGCATGTGTTTGGGATGCTAAAATCACGGTTCTGTTGCTTGGACATATCTGGTGGAGCCTTGCAGTTCTCTCCAGGCACGTGTGCCCACATCATCATAGTATGTGCCATGCTACATAATATGATCCTGCGAAAACAGCTGTGGCAGGGACATAATGGTGAAGGCCCTCACAGCCCACCGCACTTGCCAAGGGCATCACAGGCACAGAGGGATTCAGACCACGAACACCCTGTGCCAACCCCAATAGGCAGACGGAGGTGTGCCCAATATGCCCATGCCTTGGCAAAGAGGGAACGTATAGCACATACACTGACAGTGTAGGCCCCTACAGACTGACACACTTCTCCACCTGCACACACAGTAAAATGGATGTCACACACAAACGACCACCTGTAAATTGTTATGTATAGGTGGTCTACTGTGTGAATCCTACATAGGCAGCTCTCAACTATTGCACACACAACAACTATTGAAACTAGGTAAGTCAACACCTGAACAGTAAACGAAGCTAACAGCATGTGTTGATACTATATGTATAGGTTCCTAGGTACATCGGTAGGTACATGACTGATTGTCAGAGGCCATTCATCAGCCTCGGCAAAATGTGTCTGCTGTCGCCACCCCATCGATTAACTAACTGTCCCTCTGTGGAGCAGAGGCAATTGCGGGATCCATGTGTTTAACCACTGTTCCCCACCCACTCTGCAAGGATTCCCTGGTGTGTTAATGAGGGGCTCCATATAATGTAATCAGGGATGTAGTTCCAAAGCATGGGGAGTACCCATGACAGGTATCCATCACCCCAGCATTCTCCAGTTATGGTTGTGGCAAGGTATAGCACATTACAGTGTGTGGCTCACTGTGACATGGATTCCATAGCTGGAGCACATCCATTAAACATTACTTGGAAATACCATTAATAGGTATCATTCATATGTAAACTAACTGAGTTACACATTTGTTTGCAGGAACAGCCGTACTACAGTCCACATACAAAACACCATAACACTTGTACATATCCCAGATGCCCAAGTGGCAAAGCCACTGACTGTGTCGTGCATGTTCCCGGTTCCACTACCTGCAAGGGCCGTTACATAATTCCGATGGCACAAATAATGGATGTTGGATGCAGGTCATTAGAGCATGTTTAAGCACATGTTAGCAGGTTTATGCTCCGGCAAGTGACAGTAAGCATCGTTTAAACATGACTACATGGATATGCGCAAAACAGGTCTAAGCTTTGCTGAATATCATGCAGATCATGGTCAAAGATGGCCAGAACAGGTGAAATCTGCATTATTCAGCCTTGTACTAATAGTGCCTGCTCTGAGAGGTAAAACGACAACTGCCATGTGTAGGACATGCAACCATGTACATAATCACCTACCACTAAGCTACCTGAGATGTACCAATGGCAGGTGTGTATTGTGACAGGTTAAAACACAAAAGGGCGGAGTTCTGGAAATAGTATACACCACCATGTACCCAACGAAAGGTGTGTTCACTCTCTCTCTCTCTCTCTATATATATATATATATATATATATATATATATATAGAGAGAGAGAGAGAGAGACAGAAAGGGTGATAGAGAGATATATGTCAATATATACGGATATACATAAATCAGCAAATATATAGATAGGTTAGCAACATGTACACAACCATGGAGGTACAAATAAATAGGATACTGCCAACTACCGAATGCTTTACATACCGACACGAGTAATCACGAGGCTTAAAGACCGAAACACCACAGTCCCAGAACACTAGAACTGCAAGTACAATTATCACGATGTTAAGGGACATTTAGTTATTGCTGCTGGTGCTGCAGTCCAGGTAGGTACTGTGTTTAAGTGTGTTTCAGATTGCTGTAGTGTGTATAAGTGTGTGTTCTCAGTGCGGTGTGTGTTTCCGTAGGACTGTAATGTGTGTGTGTGTGTGTGTGTGTGTGTGTGTGTGTGTGTGTGTGTGTGTGTGTGTGTGTGTGTATGCTTCATGTGTCTGTTCGTGCTAACTCGGAGGTAGATTATTACAGTAGGTGTGGTCATAGCCGGCCTTAGGTTCAGTCAACAACACAACTGCAATGAGTGCAAATATCTGTGACAGAAATACACGAGACAGCTTTCATGTAGCAACATTTCAGTATATATCGATGTATTACAGAGGGATTGAAGGATCAACATCACCTGCATGCTATATAGGAACCAATTAACAATGGCTTAATGAATAAGCCTGCAATAACCATAGTATTAGTCTACTAAATGATAGGTCTTCAATTAGGGAAGGAGCCCTCACACACATATGGAATATGTATAAATGCAGTCCCCACAAACCTTTATCTGCTATGTACACCCACCTACATCTCCCCCACACCCGAAACAATTGCAATGCAGACTGTAATAACATCACAAATGTCCACTCACTCAATGACATCTGCAGAAGCCTTGACATACCTTGTGAGAGACACACTGTAATGGCGCTATGTGAAATTGTTGCTGTTGTATAATGGAACAGACACCGGTGTTACAGGTTTTGTTTGCAATAGTCTCGTATCAGACGGTTGAGATAACAGCTACACTCACATGTAAAACTACATCCTCTAGCCATCACACGCAATCCACGGGGAACATGAAGTCAAAATATCTGTGTCTTTCCATATAGCAGTTGCAATTCATCCCAAAAAACACATCCAGGCCGTCTTCCTCGAAGGTAGTGCAAAAGGGCAACGCCCAAGTGGAGTATTCAATTATACCCCACTGTTGCCATGTAATTGGCTAATGGAGTAGCTGCACAGCTGATGTGCATGCAATCATCTACTCTGGAACACCAATTGGTGGCAGGATACCACATGTTACTGGTATCTCCGTATAAAAGGATTGCTTGCCATACATTCAAACTGTATGTACATACCATAAAACCGTTGAAACAGGAAAGGAATAAGACAGATATTTTCATACACTTGGACCACTAAGAAGGTATGTAGAACACTCAGTATGTTAGTATTGGTGGTGCCTGTTCTGTATTAATGAAAGTGTACGCAATGCATACAGTGGGAAAAGGTATTATGTAGTGATGTCTTGTTGAGCATAGTAACGCTTGTAGAAATTGTGTGTACTGCTGTGGACCACAAGGTAAACACCTCATACACCACAAGGGATGGTACATAAGGGCTTTAAGCACAACAATTCCACTCCAGCTGCTGTCAGTGGCAGGGTTTGTCCAACAAGTACGTGCCATAACAGGGGATAGTATATGTCGATATACTGTAACAGTAGGCATATGTATAGGCGTATAACTGAGAATAACATGTCTAAGGTGGTACTGCTGTGCAATTACGCTTTGCATTATGGGATATTGTTGCAAAAATGTGAAATTTACAGTATTGTAGGTAGATATGTCAAATACTTTACATAGCATTATTGTTATATTATGCAAACATCAGGTATGTCTATTGGCATGTACAATACACAATAACAGGAGACATATGGCTTGTAGTCACCAGACAGTGTAACAGCATGATAGCTAATTGAAATGGAAGAGCTACTCAATTATCCATGCACAAAGGACATGTAATAGCTTCATAGGTTCATAGTTAGGCACTATGCTGTCTGGCCAAGTCCATTTGTAAGCCCAACTACAGTGTTTTCACTTGCGGCACCTCCCTAAGTTAGTGTCCTGTGCCTGTGAACAGCAGAGCCATTTGTTTCCTGCACCTGTGTACAATAGAGCCACCGCAGTGAACCCTGGTGTACATGTCTGTCTCCCATCCACCCATCGAGGTATCTCTTGAAGAGTGCTAGTGAGGGTCCCTGCCTGATGTACATAGGAATCATGTTCCAAAGCATGGTGAGTGTCCGTTCAGGAATGTATCCCTCCAGCACGTCCTAGCCATCGTTGCATTTGGGTACATATCCTAGAGTATGTTGCTCTCAGTGGCTTTTGCTTATGTTGCTTATGTGGAGCATATCCATCAATATTGTTGTGGACATGGGCTTGTATGTTCAGCAGAGATCACCTCTGAGTATGCAGTATGCAGATGAGTACAGTTGGGGTTTCTGTAGTTGTGCTGCATACGTCATCCTTCTGAGGTCAGTAATCCTCTTGGTGTGTTAATGTTGTGGTATTCAAAGCCGTTGCTGTTGTTTCGTAAGGTACACCCAAATGGTGTGTTGTACCCTTGAACATGTTTCATAAGCCAGGAGTAGAGAGATATAATGGCTGCCTTTGTTCCGGCTACAAACCCATTACAGATTAGGGTGGTCACGTAGAAGGATATCCACACCACCTTGGCAATATGGTTATCAAAGGAGAGGGTGCTATATACTTGTGTTCTAAGATCCCTTATAATGTCTTATGTATGTAGGGGACTACCACCTATGTGATAGTCAGTGGGTGATTGGTGTAATCCAAAGGGGATGTCTATGCACCTTGTGGCATGCAGCTTGAGGCCATGCTATCGACACCAGGTATCCGTCACAGTGACACCCTTATGGAGGGTGTCTGTATCAGCTGATGAATTAATCATGGCTCCTAGTTTGCAGTCATCTGCAAACCTATTCAGGGAAAGTCCTTCTGTGCTAGCCTGTACCTCAGAGAAGCATATACCGAAGGGTACGCCAATTGTAACTGAATTACAGTAGGAACTAGGGTATGCTCTCCTCACTGTGTGGGTCCTGTCCGTGAGCCACTTTGCACAACATCTCATGACGTAGGGGTTGATGTGCAGGTGGATGTGTATGTTGACAATACCAGAATGGGGAATGGTGTTGAAAGCCAAGGAGAGGACAAGGTAGGCTGTGTGGACCTCCTTACCCTCATCTACTACCTTGGTAACTGTCTCAAAGGACTCCACCAGGTGTAGGAGTCATGGTCTGGCCCTAACAAATCCAAACTGGGTGGTATCAAAGGTTTGGAGGCCACCAATGTCTCTGTGAATGAATTCCATGATGATGTGCTCCATAGCCTTGCAGAACAGTCTAGTCAGGTGTATAGGGCAATAGTTCCTCTGGTCCATTGTGGCACCACCTTTGTGGAGTGTGATAACTGTTGCTGTGCACCATTCAGGGGGCCACAATGCCTGATACAAGGCTATTAGTGAATTTGATGCCCAAGTGGGAAGCCATGTCATTCTGAGGTTTGTGTAAATCGCAGCCTGGGATGTTGGATGGTCACATGGAGTCTGTGTTCCAGGCTTTAGAGAGTGCAGCTTTGAACTGCATAGTTGTGACTGCAGGGACTCTGCATTGTTCCTGTATAGATATGGGCCCTTTAGGGTGTGAGAGGGGTGTAAAGTTAGCACTGAACCTATCTGCCAGGATGTTGCCAATATCAGTCGGTTCTGTAATATTCATGCCTAACCGCTGTATGTCAGAGCAGATGTTTGTATCACCATCGAGAGTAGTGACATACCTCCATAATGATTTGTGGTAGTCCTTGGTATGAGTCACAGTAATGTTTCTACTGAGGCTTACCAGGGAGCTACCCCACCCATGGGATTGTACTCTACTTTGCAACAGTCTCCACCTTCTGTTGTACATTATGTCTATGGCAGTGGACCCCCAGAGTGGCGTCCATTATCTGGTGGGTACTGTCATGGCCCTGTTTGGGATAGCATGATCCATGCAGTCATGTAAGTGCTAATGAAGTGCAGTTGTGTATGATTCAGCATTTGTAACTATATTGTCCATCTGCATGGGTGTCATGACATTTACTACTGCTGTCATAAGAAGCCTGAAGTTGGTTTTATAGAAATATTGTACTGTGTTTTCCATGAAGGGTGTGGTGCCGGGATGTGGATAACAAGGGTGATTAGCATACATTCAGATCTGACTAACGAGGGGATAACCCCAGGTGTGGAACACCAGTCACACATGTTGGTAATGTCCAGGTCTAGGATATTGTTGGCCCTGGTGGTGGTGTGAATAGGTTGATCCAGCTGATTCGAGGTTATGAATCCCAGAAAGTGTTGGTCTAATGTGTCAGTACATGAGTAGGTATCCCAGTTAAGTGTGGGGTAGTGTCAGTCTCACATCAGTAGTTCCTGTTAGAACCCTACTTTACAGTACACCAAGAAGTGAGGGCTGTTAACCATGGGGTATGGTGTGTAATCCGTAGCAAGCTACAATTTGTATAGCAGTTATGGCCACAGTTAGTTGCACTTGGATTACCTCTGATGCATTGTGCTAAGCAACCAGCCGGGAGGTGTGTACATCCTTGTGAAATATGGACACACCTCTGCCGTGGGTGTTCTGGTCCTGGTTACATGACTGAAAGGTGTGGTCTGCATAATAGCCTGTTAGTGCAGAGGTGCTCTAAGGAGCCTAGAAGCAGGTCCCAGTCACTGCAGAGATATCGAAGTGGTCCATTATAAGAAGTGCCTCGGGTGAGTGCATTTGAGATGAAGATGTCAAGCATTGAGTAACATTACCCTCAGGTTTTGCTTGCCTGTTCCAGTTCTGGTGGTGAATGTTATTTGAAACGTGTCTAAAACAGGCACTATAGGAGCAGCAAGAGCCTTAGACATTATCCGTAATCCCAGGGCCGACAGGTGCAGGTCATCTGTGCCAAAGCATCGTGTTCTGTCGACAATGTCATTCAAAGCAGACAGATACTGGATACCCTTGGAATGACACCAGAAGCATAGCCAACTGCTGAAGTGAATAATTCAGTCGTTGTACTGCGTTATCAGTCTGGACAAATGCAGAATGCTTCTCAGGGCTATGGCGATACCTGCCTGGGCTACAAGATCGGAGAACTATTGCATGGCTCTGTACATGTAGTCCAGGAAGTTACATCTCAGGGCATTCACACTAACAAGGAGAATGACAGTCATATTGTACCTGTTGAGGAGTGACCTGAGTGCGGATCCAGCTACCCGACAGCCATATGAAAGTGACTATCACTTTGTGTAGCTTGCTGTGTTGGACATCAGTGTGACTGTCTACAGAGTCACCTATGACTAGTGAGTTGGGTATGTTATATCACCCTATTGGCTGTAGTTGATGGGCACACATGCGTCTGTGGGCTATAAGTAATTGGTGTTGTGTTTGGTGATGGGGGCTGCCTTCATTTCTGCTTCGGAGTCCTCTGTTGCCTGCACAGAGTAGTATTGAGAGGCTCCGCAAATGTTGTAGTCTTACTATGTGTGGCCTGTGGTGGTGGTGATCTAGTGAGACTATGTGATGAGTGTGGTGTGGTGCAAACGTTAAACATCCCCACATGATTGTCAGGTTCAGTCTGAGTTGGAGAGAGCATTACCTCCATCATGGCTACATATGTGCATCTCCCACAGGTTGTAGTGTCGTATGTTAGGAGGTGAGCATTGACTGTGTACATGAGACAATTGCTATATTGCCTCATGATGCCCATATTCATCAGACAGACAGGCGATAACACTGGGAATTGACACTTGGACATGCCTGAATATTCAACCATTTCTCACTAGATATGTGAGGTAAGTGTGTACAACAGCTGTTTTACTCTAAGCAAGCTGGAAATGTAAGTGCAAACAGTGTTTACCTGTAGGAAATGAGTAGGATTGATTGCTATAGTAATTTGTAGCTCATGAAGTGCTTACATGTTCTGAACAAGTGCTGAGCATGAATAAGCAATACAGATAGGGTGTTGGATAACATAAACTCACTGCCCCCCCCCCCAACAGGTACACAATCACATATCCATGAACACTACAGTGCCCCTGTAACCATAACTATGATGGTACAAGGTGCACTCAGGCTGCATGTGACCTGTCCACATCCTTGGTTGTATCATACACATATGGCAAAACAGTTTGCTCTACACATACACATCATGTAAAACATAGGTTCATGTCAGTTTGCGAAAACACTGAATGGTGCACACCAACAGTTGTCACAACCCACAAAGTGGAGACACCACTCATAATGGGAGGCACTGCACTATTACCCTGCTGAGTATGGTCTGAAAGTCCATGAACCTTGATCAACGTATATGTTGTTTGCAGTACAGATGTAGATGACAGTACAGATGATTTTACACTGCATATCATACCTGTGACAGGTCATAGGACATCATCACCCATACTGTGTTCCACCTACACTCAGTATACTAGTTGTACCTTTGTATGTCATGAGACTGTTCTGCCAGTGGCCTGTTGACAGAACCAACACTACAAAAGGTGTCTGAGTGACATGTGCATATCACACCAGTGGCAGCTACAGTAAAACAGGGTTAATGTTTTGTACTCCCCCCTCATTGTAGCTCATACCACACAGACAAATGGGAGGCATCTGCGTATGTAAGTATGTGAATGGCCATGACCTAGGAGCAATAGCTGACTCAGTGTTGTGGACAACATAGAGAATGGGCTTTGTGGGTGAGGTGCGTGACATATGTGCACAATCTGACAGCTGCATATTGCATTGTCACTGCTAGGTTAATAACCCTGTACCCATGAACTACCACCTAGGCAGTGGTCAACATAATGGACACTGTGTGTAAGGGATGGTGCTGAGCAGTTTACCTCCCTGAGCTAGTGATGTCACCAGGCCTATTAGGTAGTCATAAGAGGCAACCCTAGTCATGACAGGGTGCCATCCATGAGCATGGAGCTCATTGTACAGCCATACTCATCACTCAAGTGACCAATATCGGATCACATATCACCTTTAAGGGTTATTGGCCATGCTTGGATGGGTGACACCAGCCTTCACAATCCTCATCTCCACTATGCAGCATGCTGTCTACCCTGCATAAAGACATGTCCAACACTGTGATGTTGGACATGTTACACGTACATATCCTGTTCTGAAAAACATACGTCATGGACAGCCACCTTCCTAGTACAAGGATCACCACATGCTGGACAGATCCCTGTCCCATACATGTTACATACTCCTGCCATACTATGCAACCCTGTCCAGCAAAGCTGCAGATGTCATCTCTGTCAGACATGGTGTGATGACCGCATGGTAGATGTATTATTAACTGCCTGGATCAGTTATGTGGCACTGATTCACCTGGCGGCGGGAACATGGCTGTTGGATACAGCTAGAAAACCTTACATCCTATGTTCATACATGGCCCAGGGCATACACACTACTACATGACCTTGTCTGTACATGCTATAGTTGATAACCATCCCTGCAAATACCATCCGGCTAGCCATTGTCCCATGTGTATCACATGTGCAACACAGGTAATACGTGGCAGGATGTTGAACTGCTGTACAGTGCCGTGTAGCTGTATATGGCAAAACACAGGCAGGTAAAGGTTTCCATGCACATGTCTGCATTGTCACAGGTCATGTCCGTTAAGGCAGTGTATGGGTTGATATGTGACATATACACAGCGTCAAGGTCAACAGCATTAATGTGGACACATCCAGGCATGTGCTGATAGGTAAGAACACCAGTACAGGCAAACAGACATGCCCATACTAACACAGCATTCATGTGGAGTATGAGCAATGTAATGAGGTGACGCACATATATGGTGATAATATCCAGTCTCCATCGGGTGTTACATGCGTGTGACACAAACATGTCAGTGGTGTCAGTGTCATGAAGATTTGCAAAGACAACTGTTCACATGTACTAAATGTAATATACATGTATGTGCAGCTGTATCTCTGTGCATCTCTGAGATACTGTGACCTGTCTCCATCATTATGTCTTCCAGATATGCCTCAATCAAGACTGCCAGCATATAGCCGCTTGGAGGATGAGGTCCTCATACCTTAACTCCAGGATAACTATGAGGTATTGTTCAGCCATGTGCCACAGCATGCCCAGCAGTGTGATGACCTGTGGCAGGAACTTTGCAGGAGGGTTAATGATGTGGGTGGCCACAACCGCACCTACCAGCAGGTGCGCAGACACTGCACGGACCTGATCAGACATGCGAAACAGTATGCAAATGCAATCACCAGGGAACAAGGTGGTACAGGTGGTGGGCCACCAACCCAGCCCCCACTCACATGTACCGAGGAGCTACTGGGCAGCCTGGGGACACCATCAGAACAGCATCCACAAACTCTATCTGTCATCGTGGAGGTGGGTGTCTCCCAACCACCGAGCCTGGAGTTGCCTGGTAAGTCACTACTGCATGTATAACTATTATATCCCATTTAGTTGCATGTGTCACTGTACAATATGTAATGTAACATCATATGCAAGGCATGTTTACACACATGCCGCATACTATATTATGCTAACCTGTGTATGCACACATGTGCATACTCCATAGTATATCCTATTGTACTGGCAAATGTGTTAACATGCACATTGCACCCTGTAGCTGTCATACAGTCATGGATAATGATCATACTGTGGTGTCACCCCTATATAGGTACCTCTGGCATGCCGCAGAGACAGCAGGCCATTGCAGGTGAGACAGTTATCAGTATCAGGCATGTTAATGCACAGATCTTTTTGTCATGTGGCCAGTTAACACATGTACACATAATGTATGGTCCAGTCACGATATACAGGTCGCATATTTACTCAATCACACTGGCTACCCATGTGCAATACATACAAACTAAATGAAACACCAACATGAAACCACAGAAACTGTCATTGCTAGGTGTGTGGACAGCTGTGCATACAACAGTGGAGGTGTTGTTCAATGTAACAATTTGTGCTATACATCAGAACAACACATGTGGGGTACACAAACAGTACTACACAGTGAGCTGGAGTATGGGCAGCCCACAGGATTCACCATTGTGTAATATGCCCCTGCAATGAGTGCACACATTGTGATGTGCCATCTGACATGTCCATGACATGTAGTGGTTCGGCTGCAACAGTGTCTCAGTATCCCATAAAACATACCCCACATACCAAACATACAACCCTTTGTCTGCATAACCCTGTGGACAGTGGAGTATCTGAGATCTATGGATGTATGTCATATGGGACAACACAGACATGTGAGATAGACAGCCATTACAAACATTTGGCCAACACATGTTCACACATGGCCATGGAGGATGGCCAGAGACATGTAGCAACACACAGTAGATGTGATGTGTATGTGTGTACACCCTGTTGTACATTGTCTACACATGGTCCAACTATAGCCTTTGTTGAATGGTTATATAGTAGATGTGGAACACTGGACATCCTAAAAGCCTGTACACAGCTTGTGGAGGTGTCACTTAATTCAACCACACAAGATGTGTTGAACATCATGACTGTGTCACAGCATGACAGTAGTCACCTGTATAGCATCCACATACATACACAGACACCACATCAGGCTACAGATACCATACATTTCCCTTGCTGCTGTTGGACATCACTATCAGCCGTGCACCTTCTGTGTGTGTGGTACATAAATGTCATGTGGGACATGGTGTAGTGACAAGTCTGCCATGTGTGGACACGGTTGCCAGGCAGCTAAAAAATGTTATCAGTTGTGCAGGGGTGTCATCCGTATGTCTTTCTGTGACCTGTCACACATGACACATCATGGTTTAGTGTGTATACACCACAGCGACATGGGTCACAATCCACAGTATTTATGTATTGTGTATGCACACAGTCATGGCTATGCACTGTGTGTGAATTCCACACTGCATAGCAATAGAGATGCCTCATGATTCCATGAAATGGTACTGTGTCTGTACTTCACATTGTATAGCAATATAGACGCCTCACAATACCCTTCAATGGTCATGCACATCTGCTAAAAGTGCATTCTATCTGTAGGGTGTACAGACAACACTGCAATGTGACACCATTACACCGCTGTACATGTGTCAGGACACCATTGTGTCAAACATGTATGCATGTCAATGCACACGTCAGCAGATTACATGTCATACTACATGTTAATGTCAAGGACATATGCCTCACATCAGCCATGTGTACTGTTAACCTGTGCTGGTCCGCATGGTGTATCACAGGGATGCATGCTTACTACCATGATTGTGTGAAATGCATGGCTTCTGCTATGACACATGCTTGCTGTTGTGTGCAACCCAGGGATGTATGATAACTACCACTATTAATGTCTGAGCTGCATGCCGTCTGCTGTATCACATGCATGTTGCATGCCTTCTGTCAAATCACATGCATGATGTGTGTGTGTGTGTGTGTGTGTGTGTGTGTGTGTGTGTGTGTGTGTGTGTGTGTGTGTGTGTGTGTGTGTGTGTGTGTGTGTGTGTGTGTGTGTGTGTGTGTGTGTGTGTCTGTGTGTGTCTGTGTGTGCATCTGTGTGTGTGTGTCTCTATTGTAATTTAGAGTCTTTGTTTGCCTTCACAGGTGATGTAGGTGCATTACCCTCCTGCGGTCCATCTTATGTTAGTGTCCCCACAGACTCTAGCAGTGATGATGAACATATGCTTGAGGTACAGGCAGGGTTGTCAAGGGCTGAATCTGTGCCATTGGTTGCCATTCCACCTATATCCCCCTCTTCCCAGCATGCAGTTCTCATGCCAACACATACCCCATCACCAGTGGCCATAGAGGAAGGACAGTTAGCATGTGTTAGCTTGGAACAGGAACATGTGGTGGCTATGGAAGGTGTGTCTTCACACCATGGTGTCAATCAAATGACTGCAGATGTGCCACACAGGCATGTGGCCAGTGCTGCTTGTAGGAGGACCTCTGGCCGACATGCACCTGCAGGACAGAGCTTAGCAGCTGGTGTCACCAGATGCATGTTTCAGACTGTAATGGCGGCACAAGCACGTGCTGAACGGCAGAACAGAGAAGGGCAGATGCTTCAGAGGGCTGCTATCTGTTCTTTAAATGACAACATCCAGGCATTGGCAAATGCGCAACAGCATATAGCTGAAGTTTTGGACAGACGATTGGGTGACATGGTTGGAATCCATGATCGTGGCATGACAATCCGCGAGCATGAGCTGTCTGTGCTGCAATATCTGGTAGGAGTGAGGTGTAGGCCACGTGGACGTAGGCCAGCTACACCACCTGGTGCAGGTCTACCTGAATGAGCTACCTCACATGCCCACTCCCATAGTGTCGTTAGCAGCAGCAGTGCAGCTGGTGCTGCGCTGTCCACACCAGGACACAGCAGGCCATGTGGACATGGCCCTGGATGGTCCCAGCGGGGACACGGATCCAGTGGACATGTGTCATCGGACAGTACCCAATCTGTACCTCTGTCTGGTAGTGCCCATGCAACCTCTGGCGGGCACAGATCATGTGGCCGTGGCCGGACACAGTGAGCTGTAAATCCTGGTCTATACAATCTGGAGCTGTCAATAATACCCCTGTGTAGGCCGGACACATGGCAGAACTGTGTGCACACATACACGCACACACCAGAAACATCTGTAGGGCACCGCAACACTCACATGTATAACAACCACACATGGCCAATTAGATCACAGGCCCTAACCCACACACATGATGTCATCCACTGGTGCAGCCTAGGACCCTGGCAAACATTATCACCCTGTGCATATGATGATGCCTGTGCCGCATCCCTGTCATCAACACCATCGGTGCAGGGACATGCTCATATTGGTCTGATGCACAGGGTGAACAGAATAGGGAGATGCGTATATTACAATTGTTGTGTACTGTTGACATGCAGCAGACATACCCTGTAGTACAGGTTTAGAATGCATTGTTTTATGTTCACAGTATGTGTCCTGGAAACAACAGTAACAGCATGTTGGTAATGATGCCCTGCTTCCCTCCTTAAGGTCTAATTGCATGTGCCATTAAGTACCAGTGTTTGCAGTTTCCCGTGTGTAAATGTAGAGTATTCACAGGCATGTATGGCAATACCAGCATGCTATACGTAGCCTCAACCTCACTGTTAGAAAGGCTGACATTCCAAAGATGTCTACACATCTACTGATCCAGGAGCATGTGAGCTGTGTACTAAGCTACAGTAGCTAGAGATGTGACATCCATACTGGGTGACATCACAGGTACAGTTACATGGTTCGGGGGGGGGTTACACAGCAGTCTAGCTGATGTCAAGGGTAGAGGCCAGTTTATAGCATGAGGCCTCACTGTGTAGCAGTAATACACATTCACATTACAGGATGAAAGCACCCAACTACACCCAACTACACACACACACACACACACACACACACACACACACACACACACACACACACACACACACACACACACAGGCATTCAGACACAGTAACATGCCCACACTCATGGGGTCAATGACATTATAACACACACACTTGATAGTGTTCAGGTGAGGACCCCTGCCTATGTGGTAATCACCATGACAGTACTGTGCACCCACATGTTGCGACACAGATAATGAACATGTAAAGGTAGTCAGTAATGCCTAAGACCGACGGCATCAACAGGGTAGTATATTGCATCACCTGGAGGGGTTAGGGGTCCTATCTGTTCACTATGGTAGCATACATCCTCACTCCACGCACCAGACAGCCATACATACATACACACACACTGTGGAGTCCACAATTGAATTCACTTATGTCATACACATACAGATAGCTAATGTGTGTGATACACACACCACCCCTGCCTATGTCTTGCTTTCTACACTGCAGTATGTACAGATCTCTACAACAGTGTACAGGGGTGTGTAACAATTGGGATTTATTCCCCACCATATGTGGCATATATGGACACACAAGCAAACACACATGGCAGCACTGTGAATCAAACACCTGCTATCTTATGATACGTCTGACAGACATGCAGCATTATTGCCCGCATTACAATGTGTACTGATGCTACCTTCGGCAATTGTGCTGCTGTATGCACACGGGAGGACTTAAGTGTTACAGGTGTCAAGTGATTTACAGTCAGTGACACCCTGACCGCTGTGTAGTTTGTATGTCTTCACCTTCAATTAACAGAAACATAGCTTAGTGTTTGCACATGTTAGGTAGGACAGCTTGTGACACACCTGTGAGCTGTCTTCAGCAAACATCCATCTGCAAAGTTGGCCCACCACTTTATGTACACACATCCATCCATACCTGATGTACATCTTACAGTACTGTCAGTATTTCACCATATACAGGTGTCAATGTTGGGGCTGCATTGAAATGCATGTTGTAGTAAGACACAGATGGACTGCAAACATCAGCTATTGCACATGCATGGTAGCTGAATGCATACCACTACATGTACATGTGTGTAGGTCCTACATTCCTGTCATGTAGCCATGTTTGTATGCATTGCAATTGGTGGACATGTGTGATGACATACAAGACACATGGACTGTTGCATGATATGATAGTTGTCATGGGTAACCAGTACAGAGGGAATGTTAACTCAGTCAACATTGCTATCACACCTTATGTACTGTTAGCATTCAACAGCCATGGACCTACCTTCCATGTGCAAGTGTGTAATTGCTGTAACCACTTGTCTGCACGAGGGACAACAAAAGCTATGCTATGTGCATATGTGTTGTGTGTGTGGGGGGCATGTACATATCTATGGCAGGTACATGTATGTCATATCCGAACATGAGTGTGTTTACTGGTGTACAGCAACAGTTATCTGTTACAGCTGTATATGACCCAGGGCTCCTGTTATGTGTACAGCCGACCTGGTTATGAACAGTGGTATCATTGCATTGCATAACACATGATGGAACCCTGTCAGTACTTGGGTAGTCTGCACAGTTGCTGTAAAGCTAGGTACAGTCCACTGGTCATGAGTAACATGGTGTTGTACTAATGTATGGATGTGTGTTGCTGTTCCAAGGACATGGTGATGTCTGAGGGCTACATCCTAGAATGCGGCATTTGACACTGTGATCTGCACCTGACTCATCTGTGATGGCTTTTGAGAGTGTACTGGTCAGTACATGTGAGTGGCCTTCATGTACATGGGGACACTACCACTGGAGCGGTCCGTAATGGTGTTATGGCCCACATGTCTGTATCTGAGGTATACAGTGGTAGTGCTATTGTGCACAACTGAGCCTTATGCCAGGTGTTCCTCACTGCACAGATGTCAGTATTCCCCATTGTTGGATCTAGATTGGCAGCTGTGATTATGAATGCTACACATCTAGCACTATTTAGCATACACATACAATGCAGTTGTCCTCTAGGTGTCAGGGTGTTTACCTGGTCTCAGGATATTCGTCTATGAATGGTACTATATGTGCGAAGTAGCCACTCCTGGCAGGACATCACCATGGGTGGTATTAGTGTGCCAGGTTTTGATTGGTACAGCTAAGGTGATGGACAGCAGCAGACGTTGTGTAGAAGACCGGTGTCAGATATATGTAGTGCAGCATTCATGCTAACAATGATGACTATCGACACACTGTGCTCTTCCGTGTTTAGAATCAGAGTGCATACAAGACAGCCCTTCGCTACTGTGTGAGCATGCCCAGTACGCTGTTGTGTAGATGGACACATAGTGCATTCCAAATGGACGTGTGCTACTAAGTGTGTGAGCATGCCCAGTGACACCTTGTGTTGGTTATGTGCCTCTTTGTGTATGGGCATGACCATTGTAATCCTGTATAGTGATAGTGGTTATCCAGGCAACAGATGGCCATACCCCACTTCAGGATGGATTCCTACATTGAACACACTGGTTCACATGTATGTACACCATAACTGCCAGCATCCATGCCGATGTCCACATTCCTAGAAGGTCATATTGACCGTCTTGAAAGGTGTAGTGTCTGTGGCGCATCTCATATCTATGTAGTGTTGTAATAGTGGTTGGTAGATAGGTAGTTGTCCTGCTCAAACCACTGGCGTGTTTGTCTCCATCTGCCTTGGGACACTAATATGCTTTTAGACTGCTCACACTCCATATAATCCCTATCGGCGCCTTTTCCATTGCTGATGATGTCACCCACCTAGAAGTATGCCTCTGGGAGTGCTGTGCTCCAGTAATCTCGGTAGCACGTTCTGTAACTGCATAATGATGTAGTGTGATAAGGTAGTTAGGTCTATGTTCTAATCACAACCCTGCCAAGTGTGTGTTTCAAGCTGCCTGTGGACAGAGTAATGCTTTTAGACTGCTCACTCTCCATACAATCCCTATCGGCGTCTTTTCCATTGCTAATGATGTCACCCACCTAGAAGTATGCCTCTGGGAGTGCTGTGATCCAGTAAACTCGGTAGCACGTTCTGTAACTGCATAATGCTGTAGTGTGATAAGATAGGTCTATGTTCTAATCCCAGCCCTACCAAGTGTGTGTGTTTCCAGCTGCCTGGGGACAGAGTAATGCTTTTAGACTGCTTACTCTCCATACAATCCCAATCGGCTTCTTTGCCTTTGCTGATGATGTCACCCACCTAGAAGTATGCCTCTGGGAGTGCTGTGATCCAGTAAACTTGGTAGCGCGTTCTGTTACTGCATAATGCTGTAGTGTGATAAGATAGGTCTATGTTCTAATCCCAGCCCTACCAAGTGTGTGTGTTTCCAGCTGCCTGGGGACAGAGTAATGCTTTTAGACTGCTTACTCTCCATACAATCCCAATCGGCTTCTTTGCCTTTGCTGATGATGTCACCCACCTAGAAGTATGCCTCTGGGAGTGCTGTGATCCAGTAATCTTTGTAGCGCATTGTATAACTACGTAATACTGTAGTGTGATAGAATAGACAGGTAGATGTTCTATTCCAAGGCATGACAGGAATGTGTGTTTGGCAATCATATCCTATGTGCTGGTATCTGTGAGTGGCTAGCTCCAGGATGTGTTGAGTGTGTTTTGTTGCTTTCCTATATAGTGTCCACAAATGTCATGATCGCCCAAGAGACTGGGTTGGCAAGACATACACATACATCCGCCAATAGGTCTGGTGAGTAAATGTCAGCAGCCCTACTCTTACCCTTAATACAGTCTGACCCATGTGATGCAATGAAACACACTTGCCTTGATATTAACACCAGTACATAATGC
>NC_056728.1:1170917343-1170919843 GCF_019279795.1 Protopterus annectens | reverse complement strand
CACACCTACCCATACAGGGACTGTCCCTCACAAAGTGGGACAGGAGGTACCCTGCTTATGTCAGTGCCTTAATCACCCTATTTCCAAGTGCCACTATGCGACTGTGTACAGTATATTCTCTCGATAATTCATGTGGGGAGACGTGCATCACGGGCAGGTGTTTGATCCTGGGTAATAGGTTCTGCATGACGGGCAGGAGGCTGAGCAGTCTCGTGAACCCCTACTGTACATACAACTTGTGTCTAGATGTCTACAGGACTGGACATCGTGTCGTGATACCAAGTCTGATGTTTACTCAGGATACTTATCCCATGAGGGATATCCAAAAATTGAACAAGAAAACAACCTTCAATTTTTTTTGGACGTATGAAAATGTGATGGGGTTTTACATGCAAGGGATACATAGTTTGCAATCCTGACACTGCCTAGGGTGACACTGCCTACTACATATGAGTAGTGGTCAGTATGTGTAGATATGGCTGCGTCAAGCTAGTAGCCCGAGTATGGCTGGATTTGGTGGACGTTCAGGAATGGGGGCGGGTTGTGTGCTGTACAGGGGATGGTGGGTATTCAATTATGCATCCAGGTGTGTTGCAGTTGGATGGCTCAGTTCTGTCCAGACCATTCTATGGGTATGTGCCGGTGACGTTTCTGTACATGTGTATCGCACATTTTAATATTCATATGTTTGTGTCATTGTGTTCTACAGTATGGCCTGTCAGGTTGTATTGCGGATGTGTATGCTTGTTCTTTGTGTTTCTTTCTGATTCACCCGCTCCTCCCTCATACACCTCCAGTTCACCTATTGTGCATCCAACACAGTCTTGCCTTTGTGGATTATAACATTACCCATCCCCCCCCACACACATATTCCTGACACTCCATCCATCCCTTCTTTGGTTGATAGCCCATGACACGGTAAAGAGAACACATTGCATACACTACATATGTCAGGTACCTGTATGGTTGTGTGGACTACCCTGGCATTTTTCACCTTCCACATGCTGTACATCACACACATAGGTACACGCAAATACTTATCTTTCATGACATGGTAGGTACACCCGGGTAATACCCATTCAACTTTGACACATCCTGACAAGAACAGCTTGGACTGCATATGGGTGGATTTTGGCCGAATGCTGTGACCATTGGTAGGGTTGCCACCTTTTCATATGGCCAGGATGGGATATATTCCGGACACAGATCAGATTCTACAGGACAACACATACCCATGGTCAGTACATTGGATAATACTTTTGTTTGATGCCTACATGTTAGCTTATTGTTGTAGCAGTTTATATGCTCCTTCTGTTTTGTTTACTTGCTTATTCTATTTCTTGTAACATGTGGTATGTTACATATGGAAATAACTATTGTATGTGACTATTACATGCGATGTGGGACATAATTATGTCATACGGTCACAGGATATTTTACATTTATAATGGTTTTGGTATGGACACAACTGCCCAGCTGTGTACTATCCCTCACAATGTGGGACAGGTGGTAAACCTGACCATTGGCATAGACTTAGCTATTGGCAGCGCGTTAACATGATGCATTTCACTTCCACTTGGTATAACTATCAGCACTGCATTAGAATACGGGCACACGGTTTTAAATGTCATTTGTTCGAGGGATGGAGACTCGGTATTCGCTAACGTTCATTTGTGTTTGCTTATTAATTTTGTGTTCACAAGGACTGTCTTGCATGCTTTGCATATGTTTCAGCATCCACGGCACTGACAGGTGTGATTACTATTGCAGGCTTACTGTAATATTCAGCATTTTAGGTTGCACGTCAACAGCCAACATTTCCACACCCCCATGCGGCACTTCAACACGCCCCATGCACTTGCGCTTGTTTCCTATGCATGTGGCTGTAGCGGCTGCATGCCTTCATTAATATGCATATGGCGCTACTGTGCCATCTGTATGCCGCACGGTCGGCGCAAGCCTAATGCCGGCCTTGCACAGAGCTTCATGAATCCTGGGGCAAATATCACCAGCAAATAAAATATAAATGCAGTTACTTCAGGGATGCTAAATAGTTAGACATCATATGCAAGCTAGTTACTACTGGAAGAGTCTTCCCAAAGGCAACAGTTAACTTGATGGAATATCATTTGTGAAACATTAGGCAAATTATTGACATTTTAAAATTAAAATAATTAAATAATTACAAAAATAAAAGCATAAAATCAATACATCAAAAATCACCAATAAAGAAACTATAAATGCAGTTGCTTCAGGGATGCTAAATAGTCAGGCTTCATATGAAACTATCTTCAGCATATATTTATATAGGAGATAACTGCATCATCATCATCATCATCATCATTATTAGCAACCTTTTCTCATTTTTGTTTACATGGCGTCGGGGTATCATGTTAAATGTCGCCAACTCTCTCAATTCAGTGCCACACTCATGCCTTCTTCAACACTCCTGCCTGACTGTCACAGATATTCTTTCACACAATCCATCCACCTCTTTGCT